>NW_009226242.1:0-89579 GCF_000690835.1 Fulmarus glacialis | reverse complement strand
TGAAGTATCTGAAAGAAAATCCTCTTATGAATATGAACTTGATTTATAGCAGCTGAAGATCTAACCTGTAGATGAGTCTCTCATAATTATTTGTATATAGGAAAAACATGGGCCCCACCCCTAAACTGGGATTTTACTGGAACACTGTTGCAGAAAAGGAGTTACACTGGTGCTCCTTACCATATTAGAGATCATGTTTTGTAAATGGTGACTGACCCTCAACTGCACCAACACTAGTAGATGTCACTATAATTTATCCCCTAATGGGACTTCCTCTCTGTGACTTCCCTAGGTCTGTGGCTTTGTTTATCAGTTCAGTAGCGCTTGTAACAAAACATGCACATATATTCCACAATGTACGTCACATCCTTACAAGGAGCGAGGGTAGCCAGACACCCTGAAATATGGAATGTGCATTAGCAAGCACGGTTCATAAAATTTCAAAGCCTGAGACCTTTTCACAGCCTGACAGATTTTCCCATATAGCTTTCCACATTCCTAGCGTAACCCAATACAGGCACTGCAGGCTGAATGATAAACAGAGACTCCTTCAGGAAGTCTTGGGAAAGTGGAGCCTCAGAATATTACACTTTGCTCTAACTATTCCACAGGTGACTGTTAAGGTTGCATAGCCCATTTCTTCAACTCAGTAGAAGGCAGGCAGAAAAAGTGAGAAACAAGTAACTAAAAATGTCTGTTAATGAACTATCATTACCCTTGAACACTATCTTTTATGGAAAATAAAAATACTTCAGTACTTTCCAATCCTGGAAAGAACAGAAGCAGCGTTTCGGCAGACACATGATTTAATACTGCTTTTGCATTAGGTGCACTGGTAAATTTTATTATAAAATGTGGTTAGTAATACCTGCAAACCATGAGAAGCATGAAAGCACATTTCTACTACTTGACTCCCTTCTATTTCTTCTATTTACCAGCTGTGTGCTTGCCAGCTATAGCTTATACATATATTCATTGCAGTCCCAGCCACAAGCAATGTGCATGCAACACACACAAGCACTCAGAAAATGAGAGTCTCGCCGTAGCCAGCATACACTCATGGAGCCAGGCTCTCAGCAGCATTCAAACTGCATAAAAATTGCCCAGAGCGGAGCCAAGGCAGGTACACACTCCCAGGGCTCCCCAGACCCTGAAACTGGCTATCCTCCAGGTCAAACCCCAGTGTAAAGCGGAGCATCTTCAGAGCTGTTCTGCTTTACATCAGCTGTCAGTGACTTAGAGCTAGTGCAGTTTTTAGGCATTGTTGGGATGTTTTGACCATACTCCCTTGCTCATAGCTTTGCACCCTACATAGCATAGGAACTGCTACAGGAACAGAGTGACAGCAAAGCATTACCTTGCTCATAGACTGTCTTTCATGGTATAGATCCAGTAGACCAGTGCAAATTAACTACAGCATAGCCAAGAACCAGGGCCAGGATGACTAATAACGACCTTCCAAGCAGCCACAGCACGTAGTAAGAGTGCAAAGTACAAAGGACTTTCAGACAAAATAAGACATAATATACTACAGCCACTATATTGTGCCCATATTAGAGCTGGGAAAGCAAGCTTCAGCTGCTAATGTTTTCAATAGCTGTTGTGATCAAAAGAGGGGGTATGTAGTTCCCCATCTTACAAAACCTGTTGTGCCTGTTACTCAAAATTATCTTTAAAAAAATATGTGCAACCATATTTCTGACCACGGATTTGGGCAAAACACTGAACTGGATCATACTTTCATCAGTTGTTATTCTTGTTTATGACTGGACAGCAAAATCAGATACATTGCCTCTGTTCCCTCATCACACAACTATGTGACACAAACAGGAAAGATTTCAAGATGGCTGAACAGTATTTCCAGGCAAGATCTTTAGGCAGTCACAATCTCCAGATTATTGTTAAGATTTCTGCTGCTTTTGGTGGTGAAAAATTGTTTGCAGGAAATAGACTGAAATGCTGTGAGTGTCATTTAAAAAATTGTCACGCTTTCTTTAGCATTCATTTAATTTTAACTTGCATGCAAATGGAGAAAACAGGTTAATTAATTCTTAGATACCAAGTACAACTCCAAATTCTTCACATACCCATACTATTGAGGTCAAGATGCTAAACAGCTAACCCAAAATTCTGATATTTAGTACAAACCATAGGTATGTCAACATTTGATTTCATCTGGGAAATTATGTCCCCGGTACCACAGAAAAAAAAAAATTTGAATAGAATGAAGGAATATCTCATCCCTCCTAGGTATGCTTCCAGTTCTGGGTCAGAAAAAATTCCGCCACCATCAGCAACACAACACTGTTGTGAGAGGTTATTAATCTCTGGCACATGTAAGTGCCTAAAACACAGCCTGTGGTATATTATGATTTCCACTGATGGAAGTAAATATCAGGAAGTAACTGACAATTCAGAAGATCATCTTTTTCAGTAATTTTGCTCACATAAGGAATGCAATGAGCTATTATTTGCATAAGAACTGACAGGATTTCCAGCTCTCCACTAAATGACATCAGTGTAATCTGAAGACAAGGCAACAAAAATATTCAAGGGAGGTTCCTCCTTTCCACACGCAACACTAGACTGCAGCATTAATCCCAGCTTGTGAGGTATCTCCTGGAGATACACTTCCCAGATAGTGGGCTGCGGGAGAACGTGGCAGGAACCAGCACCCCAGTTCTGCTGAAGAAAAGTCAATATTTAAAAGAAAAAAAAAAGTTTTACTCCATATAAAAACATCTTTCCAGTTTTGATCTAGAGACAGTGATAGAGTTTAGCATAGTCAAAAATTCACAAGACTCACATGGGATAGTGTCAGTCTCTCATTTTAGCAAGACGGAGTAGAGATCTGGACTTGGTCTGCCAAATTCTAGGTGGCTGCATGAAGGAGGGCATTAACCACTCCAGACCCCTGAGGCACAGTTGGCCCTCTTGTTTTGAGCTTAAATTTCAGGTTGGGATTAAAGAAGTCTTTCCAACAAAATTTTTATCAAAACTTTTCCACCTTTTGAATTTGGCAAGTTAGTATCTTCCTTTTTGAAAGCCTCTGGATCCAGAGACACAATAACTCTCACATTTTCATGCATCCCTTCAAAATGCAACTCAGCTCTCGCAGTCACTTACCTCCCAGTTTGATTTGCATAGACATAACTTGTTTCCTGCATGCAGAGCTGCTGATCCTGAGCTGTGCTGCCACAGAATGACAAGGCTCGGAGGAAAGGAAGGCATTTCTTTATTCTCCCACTCTCCTCTCTTGATAACTACTCAGATGAGTTCTGTTATAGGCCACTGGACAAGATAGTATAAAATTCATACAATTCATTAGCAAAGAGCAGAGAAACACTGACTCCACTGTAGTACTCTTTGGAGGCTATAAACTTCAGTATCACAGCAGCTCATACAACAGGATCTAATACTTTCAGAGTGTGAGATACTATGACAGAAATAGTATTACATGCATATTTTTTCTTTTTGCACATGCATGTACCTATGCATGGCTCAACATAGAGGATGACCAGTCTGAATCACATAGGCATTACTGGCACATAAATTATCATTGTTGTCTTTAGGAGTGATCTCTCAGCTCCCAACACCGGTCTTTGAAAATTTTTTAAAGTAATAGAAAGAAATATTATCACAGGCTGTCCAACCTATGCCACAGCCTGTAAATGGTAAATATGTATTTGTACATATAATTATATCAAAAGGCTATATATTCCAGAGTCGTCATATGCTGCTGAACTTATCTTCTTGATGATAATATTGCAGTAACACTTACATAACAGAAACTGAATTCATCACCGATACTCATGCACTATTTTGCACCAAAAGTAAATTTAGCTGGTTTTATGGTGGAGAACTACACTCTGAATAACTCTACATTTTTGGAATCCAGCCTGAAACCTCAAAACTTTTCCCAAATGAAACTATGTTAATAAAAATCTCAAGCTCATCAGCACAGAAGTTACACATACTCTTAGCTAGAGAAAAACATAATGAGTAGGACTGGGGGGAGATTAATTCCCCCAAACACAACAGAAATGTGGTAAGCATCTTTATCCTCATGTTCAGTAAATCTTTTCCTGTCTTACTGAAGAATGATAATCATTCTTACGTGATTAAAATAAATTTGAAATAGCATTTTTTGAAGTAATCCACTACTTGAACTTTCCAATTAATTCACAAGAGCCACGAAAACACCTCACATCACATTACAAATTTAAAATAGTCTGTGGTCACAGAAGCTAACCAAACAAACATGCGCACACACAATCTCCACCAGCAGTTGAAGATCAAGCTGCAGAACAGGTGATGCCACCATGTGGAGCCTTGACCGCTAAACGAGGTCAACTGACAGGCATTATTCTGAATTAGGAGGACAAAATGGAAAGAAGAGCCAATGTTGGAGAGAAAGCTTTAGGAAGCTGAACAGCAGCATCACTGGCAAGCTCCTTTTGTGCTTGAAAACATAAAGAATTTGACATCTGACCTCTCCCGGGAGAAACCCAAGCAACATCTCCAAAGTAGGCAGTGAAGCATGGAAGTGCACTATACACACAACAAAGAACAGATAAACTAATACACATTGGAAACACAGTTGCTTCCTGGACAACTTTGAGAAACCCCAAAAGATTCATGCTATGAGAAACAGTACTTATATATCCCACGAAAAGTTCCAAAATATCACTGAGACTTCTCCTAAATCCCCAAATTTCACAGCTCTGTCTTGCATCTTTTTATAGTTTCTCAACCCACTTCTTAAGACTTAGCTACAAGTCTGATTTTTCTATCAAGCAACATTAATGTTCCCCAGGTGGGTAGCATTTTCAACTGTGCCCACCTGTGGCCAAACAGGCCATTTATATTTTAAAAGAGCAGTTAATGAACACTCTTCCCCATTATTATGGCTGATAAAGGCTGAAGCCCAGAAGCAAAGAAGGAAGCATTCATTACAGGCACACCCATTGCAAGGAATGAGCCTCAATAACATCAAGGTTAATCCAGAATGACTGTTCACTCTATTCAAGCTAAGGCCAGTGAAACAGGCAGATTTGTTTACAAACAGACAACTCCCCAAGTAGCTACTTCTCATTCAGTAGATTTGTGCAGTACAGAATGCTTTGCTTATGCTGAAATAGTTACAACCACTCTTATAAGCATCCTTCAAAGCAATTTATGTCCCATTTTAACCTTAATCCACTGAGTGCAAGCTGTGCATCTTTAGCTCCCCTGCAAACCAGCTTGGATACCTGAATCCTGAAACAAACAGTATTTAAACATCTGGATGCCTGCTTAAATGAACGTATCAAGTCAACAAAATAATCTGAGCAGAATTCCAAGTTGTATCTAAGGTCCTTGCCTGCCTTTGCACCAGAAGCCCAGCAAAGAGCAAACAATCAAACTCCATTATATAGGGCTCTGATGAAGCAGACTTCAAAATGGAAGGCTTTTGAAAGTGACTGGATTTCCTGCACCAATATTTTCAGTAGTGGCTTCTTCTGTCAATTATATATGACTCAGGGGAAGGTGGAGGGAAAAGACCTAACTGACCTGAGGCTATTAACATTGAATCCCATCACACAGATTTTATTTTAAAATTTCTCTTCACTGCATTGTTAATGCTCACATGCAGACTGAGGAGAGGTAAGTAGGTTTTTTTCCTTTTTTCAAGTACAGTTGGCAGCAGATCCTACTCATGGTCAGTTGCTTGGCAACAAAACAAGTTTCTCTGGCTACAAAATAAATATTCCACATCTGAAATATTTGAGAAAACACTGTTTTTCCTAACTACATTCCATAGTACTTGGGCCACAGGGTTTCCCAGAATAGTCTAAAATGTTAACAGGGTTACACAAAGGACGACCTCCAATTAGATTATCGCTCTGAGACAGATACAGATATGTCCCCCTACACAACACTGTTCACATATTCTTAAAATAGTATGTTAAATCTACTCCATGGTCTGAAGCTCATGTAAAGTAGTTTAACTGCCTAGGAACAAATTAGCTAATTGGATCCTGCGCCCTTTTAACTGTAGGCGTGGTGGGAGACATTTTGCAGGGACCAAAAATCTGGAAGTCGCTATATTCGGTCTGAGATGCATGCCAAAGCAAGCATGTCTGAAGAAAGAGCCAGTGAGCACAGACATAAAATCTCCTATCTCATCAACTACCAGAGCCACAGGTATGCTACTGGAAGTACCTGCTCTGGAATTGGTAGAGAAAGTGTTTAATTAAAGTCACATGTCTTCAGGTAGCTCATAATCCTCACTGCCATCTTTCTCATCATCCTTTCAGTACAATACTGTTTTGCTGAGGACACAGGCAGTAGAAGCCAGTTCTTCCAACCCTCTGAAAGCACTTGTCCCATTGACCAATTCTAAATAATATCATGGACAGATTCATATTTTTCAGATGCAAAGAGAGAGTGTCCTGCACCAGTAGAGAAGAACCCTGCAGAATCAGCCAACTCTGCACTATGTCCCATCATGATTGACAGTGGATGTCTAAGAAGAGACTAAGACAAGCATATAGTGATGCTTCTTTAATATCCTCTTCAGCTTTCGACGTTCTGTAGCACAAGGATTTCCTGCATTCAATAGCCCTTGATGAATCCTTCTTCCATGAATTTGTCCTAATGCAAAGACTAGGGAGGAGAATATCTATTTCTAGATTTTATTATTTGTTAATAATTCCCAGAATACAGCAGTAATTATTTGGGGTTTTTTTATAACCTAGTGGCAAAAAAAAAAAAAAACCATTCTTGAAAGAACAAAAGAGAGACTATCCACCTCATAAGTACCAATTAGAAACTCTGATGAAGAGTTTTAAGGCTGCCAATTCTCAAAGGGGACGCAGTCAGGAAAACAGTCTCTTAAGTCACTTAGGCTGGTCTTAACTTCAAGCATTCCTTTAAATACAGGGCCTGGACTCCAAACTCACCTTGGGCGTTTCCAAAAAAAGGACTTAAACCTGTACCACTGGTATGCAGTCTAGAGATCTAAGGCCAACATGCAAACCCAAAAATCTCCCAAGCATACCTAAATGCTATGGATGTCTCTATTCTACATAAGTTTCCCTTATGTTTTTTTCTTCTGCATACACCCAGAGCACTTGCATCTCAGTGCTGGAAGCTCCACATCTATCACACGCTCAAGTGTGAATTGGATTTAGAAACTAAGCAGTACTAGACATATCTGGCCACTCATCTTGTTTGAGTAGCCTAATCCAGTAGACATGTTAAGAGCCCACTAGCAACTTAGAGAAGCAACTATTGATTTCTTCTATGACATGTGGGGAGGAAAAGTTATTTTCCCTCCATTTTGTTATACTCATTTGCCACGTAGATTATTTTTTCCAAGGTATTCCTGTCATATTCAGCGGATAGGATGGACAGTGCTTGCTTAATGAGTTCTCATGTTTTCTTCATTATCAGTACTTGGTCCCCTGTGCAAGAATAATTAATTTCCTCTGAATGTCCTTTAATGTTTATGTGTTTGGCAGATGTTAATTAACATTTTTGTTATATCCACATTATCTCATTTTGCAATCAGAAACCAAAGTACAGAAGAATTGCGCTTTTTGTACCTACTTATTTTAGATGTCTCACTTCAGATTCTCAGATTTTGAATTCTTGGTGTACCAGTTTATTTGTTAAACTCACACTAGTTTATTTGTTAAACTGACAATCTGCAACTGCTAGTGCTTGGCACATAAGCAAATTAGACCCAGGATCTCCAGGTAAGCAGTCAAAAAGCAAACATATCTCGAAGTGTTTTCACTTAGAACTCAATGACAGGCAAAGACAGAATTAATTTCCTCATCACTGCACTCAAAATTTTAGTCTTCCTAAAGCTCTGTCTTTCATACTCCATCTTTCCATTTCTGGAACATTCAAAGCATTGTTCCTGCAAGCTTCAATCCCAGAGCATTTCATCCTGTGCAATAAATGAGCAAAAGAACCTGTGGAAAAGTGCAGTTTAAGACTGTATCATAATACTCAGGGAGCAGAACTAAAATTGCACATAAAGCCTTAATTCTATCACTGTCTTAATCTCAGTGCTCAACTTTGTTACATCCTATTAATACAGCCCTGTAGATGCTCAGCATACAATGCTACACTGCCACTTCTGTGTTTCAGAAACCAGGCAAAACTGCAACAAAACCGGAGTACACAGATCCAGAGCACTTTATGGCTGGAGGATGAGTGGTAGTGGGACAGAGGAATTTTTCACAGTTAAGTTTCACAGAAATTTGCTGACAGCCAAAAAACAATGAAGCTTGAGTCCCAGGATTTATATCAACATTTTAAAAGGAGAGAGGTCCAGCAGATGTTTTATCCAGCTCTTATTCCTTTGACAGTTCCCTAGACTTACTGTTCCAGGTCAAATCACTTTGCTCAGTAAGACTTAGCCTCTCAACTTTAGCCTTGTCATGTATTTCAGACTCCACTTTTGTCCTGTCTGCTAGCCCAAACTATCCGAACTTCATCCAGCCTGTCTCCTACCTCAGCCTGGCGTTCAGTCAACCACTCACCCTCCTCTACGTAGGTTTTGCTTTCAGCCCCTATATCCAGCCACAGTGACCACGTCTTCACTGGCTGTTCTTGATTCCCTGCTTCTTTCCAGCTCTCCCTGCTATACTGTTGTTCCTTATCAGATCTGTAGACACAGCCTCCTCGATCCCTTCCTAGTATCCTGTTATTTCTCTGCCCCAGTCCCTTTGGCTGAACAGCCCTTGGCTCTCGCCACCAACCCAGCGGCTCCTGTCCACCCTCTTCATCACTCACTCACAGTGCCAGTCTTCCTACATGGTGCAGTCCAGCTCGCCTTTCATCAACTATGCATTGCCCACTTTCCCTCTCTACCTAAAACCTCATTATAATTTCTTTTTTTCCTGCCAATTCCCTTATCCTCATTTCCCCACATCAGATCTGGTCTTGTCCCCCTTGAATTTGAAGTAGGTAGTTACATAATTTCCTTCATGTGAACAAGAATTACGTATCCCTAACAGGGAGGGGGAGAATCATCTCCCAGAATGGGAGAACTACATGTTTTCAGAGAAAAATATTGCCAATAATTTTTAAGCATGGGTAAAACAATGTATTTTTCTCTAGTCTTGTTCTTGGAAGATATTAAAGTGTTCTGGCTGAAAATTTCTGAAGAGAATTCAGCCTGAGGCAGACACCCAATACAACATGGAAAAACTTAGTTTGAAAAGCTACTTTGACAAAGTTGTGAACAGCTGAAAATAGGGCTTTAGGACTGGAAGTGCCTGGCAGCCTTAGTAATAGATGCTGTTACTAGCCCTGCCTGTACTGAGAGTCAAAGGGCCACCCTATAAGGTCACCCACTTTGGGGACAATCAAGCATAAACCAACTGCATTTTAGAGAGTAACTCTGGATTCCTACTAACATAACCGAGACAAGACTTCTGCCATTTAATTGTCCAATAATTTGATGCCTACATGAATCCTGATAGAGAGATGCTAACAATACTCTTCCATTCCCTAGGGCTGTGCCACAGAATATGAAGGCGGGTAGCAGTGCTGATTACAAGACTTCCCCTGAGCCTCAGTTTATGATGTGGCCGTTCATTGTAAACACTTGGCGGACAAGCCACTGGGCCCCCGGCTGCTCAGATTCCTTCTGCAAGAGTCAACGCAACTGTAGCCCTACTTGCGTCTTCAGCTTCTCCACTCTGACGTTCACTGTAATGGACCTACCTAAGGTAATTAGACCACTTGTTGCATCGCCAGATCCATTTAAGGGAGTCCTACTGCAGTTTGGTTTACATGGTTTGACAGTAATTGTTTAAGTGGATGCCATTATAATGGCACTGCAGAATAAAATTGTAGAATTATTTTAATCAATAAATATAATTACATGCTCACCAGACTATGAGCTTATCTGTAATTAGTTCTCCAAACCATAAAGTAGTCCGTAATGCCAACTTTTTGCACGTTACAGAATGTTGGACAGAAATGACGTTTGCAGATGACAGGATATTTACAATCAACTGAGCTTTTGCAGCTCAGAAAGATTTTGAGCCCTGGGGAAAAAAAAAGTATCAGTTGTGGAACTTGAAAATGGCTATTTGGTTTGGTAGCAAATTTGGTTATACTGGTACACTTGGTACCGGGAAAACAGTCACCATAAATTAACACAGTCCTAACATACACCAACGCAAACGGCATTTTGCCACTTCAGTTAATTAAGCAGCTAAATCCATAATTTTTTCTTTCGGAACTACACAAGATTGAGCAGCTTAAAGTGGGAAGGGCTGTTATCATAAGATATTCAAATATTAATATTCCTATATGAAAATATATGTGCATACACATGCCTATACACACATCCACACACATATCTGTATGCTCTTACTGCCAAGGATATGTAGCCAAAGTTCATAAACTCTCTACAACATTTATAAATTGACCCTTATATCACAAACCTTCATTGTAACACTGATCTTATGTAGCAGGAAATTCAGACATGGAAGTTATGATAACCTTCCTAAGGTAGTCACAAAATGAGAAATAGTACTTACGTACTGACTCCTACACTTTTGTTCAAATCACTGGCTAAAACCAAAACAAAGCATAATCCTATAAATGTAAGAAACATACAGTTACAATATCACAGTAACTCTTCTGCATCCATACATACAGTTTTATTTTTGTTTTATATGTATAAATATGTGGTTTTTTTATATATATAGACTACTAGATAAGCAGAAAAATATATCAAGAAATCATTTAACACGAAGGAAAAATTCTATGAGCAACAGTGGAATATTAGAGAGGTTGTTTTTTAACTGCATTACAAGTGGCTTATAAGCTTCTGTAATTACACCCGCTTTTAGTAGTGCCTTAACAGGTCATGTTAGCTGTTGGTTACAATGGTACTGTAGTATCAAACACAGTGTGAGACAAGATCTGTAGTTAAATCTGTTGTCAGAGTCACAAAAATTTGATTTTCCAAATATAAATCAGAACAGAATCTAACCCCATCTTAGAGGTTCTTTGGGATAATGTCTTAAAGCAAAAAATGGGTTTTCTTCCCAATAGACTCTATGGTAATTTTGGTCACTGTTTAAGCATATAAATGATATAAATTAATAAATACACACAGACTATATGTAGTGAATTTTAATCTATGTATATAAAATTTAATTAATTTTACATTAGTAAGGATTTTAATATCATCACAGTATTTAGCTATTACTTTTCTATTTCTTTACATATACCTTTGTTTCACGTCTTGCTTGAAAGGGGGCTCCACACTGCAATCTTCATTCACAGTGTCCACAGCTCAAAATTGCCATTAAACACATGCTTATTTTTAAATACATCTTTAAACACAAACAAAAAAAGTGGAACATAAGTATCTTCTTAAATACCTAAATGAAATGGAATGAATTTTAAAAGACTCCAAAGTGATTTCCAGTCAAGCCCACTCAAATCCCATGAAATGGGGGCTTCAAGATGAATCTTAAATAAACTACAACTACTTGACATGAAGTAGTTATTCTCCAAAATTTTTTCTTCTGCTGCACTCCATCCAGTAAACAGAAAGTAACTTGTAGGCACAGGCACAATCTAATTTTTCCATTTGAAAAAAAAAAAAAAAAAAATTACAATTTAAAATATTATCTTTATGTTATATTTTCCTAAAGTAAAAAAAAAAAAATGTTAAATCAGAGTATAACAGGATAAAGCCAATTCATCTGTGACAAAATTTCTAACAAGCATAAAGATACCATGGGCTTTCAGATGCCAGAAGTGTTCTTTGAGGATACTTCAGAAAGCACAAAGCAGGGCCAAACACACCATTTGCAGTGAAAAATAACTTCGACATTCATTGTGGCTACTTCAGGTAGAAGGTAGGTCAGAAGCTGGCTCCAGATGAGCTCCCTTCAAATCAACAGAACAATTTGGTTTGAGTTCTAACTCTACACACCAACTCTTGGGAATAATGGGATGCTGCCTATCAGCGCCAGAGGCTCCCCACACTCCAGATGAGTTGTCCTCACTTTTTGAGGGGCTGAGAGAAGCCCCCTCCAGCTGTTACAGAGCCTCAAGGAATAGCTCCCAAAACCATCTCTATTCTTTGCTATGTGAGAGTGGGGTCCAGTCGTACCCCAGGGATGTGGTTGCTCAGTGTAGCGGCTCACGCGTACAACCTGTAATGACTAGAGGGCAACGCCAACCAAAGCACAGCCAGCCCAGCTGGTTTATCACCATGGCACAGTCCAGCAGAGACACGGCTTTGGGCCCAAGATTAGTCAAGACACATTAACAAAGACTAGAGCTAATGGAGCCATATTTCTTTCAGCTCTAGAGCTAGCATTCTCTCTCTTAATTCAGACATCTCGGCACAGTGCTCCACAGGATCACACCAGGAAATATTAGTAGACACTTTCACATCATACTATAGGCGACTCTTAAAGGGCCTAGACTTTTATTATCTCCATGAAAAGAGAAAGGGAAAATGCCTACGGGAATAAAGAGGAAGATCCTCCTTTCCTTTATACTTTGCACTCTTGAAAGAGCGATGGCCCTGATTTTGTAATGACAGCATAAACAGGACGGCCTCTCATGTTGAAAAGGTCCTGCAGCACTGGGTAAAAACAATTAACCAAGATGCTATTAAAATTACTTTGAATGCATAAAGAGTTTAATAGGCAACAAGATCCCAGTGAATTCTTTAGTCAAAATATATTTTTTTAATTAAATTAATTAAATGGGCCTCAAAACTTCAATGTTCTAATAAACTCCTTAGGGTTCCAGCCAGTTTTACCTGTATAGGATGCAGAGCAATATTATGCCAAACACTGGCCGGACCATTCTTACAATCAGAGTGAAATTCACATAACTCACATAAGGTCCAAATCAAATCATTTAAATAGACAAATACCAACAGAACCAGCCCATTGACAGACTGTTCCCCACAGCTGGCCAGTGCTCAGTTTTGGGACCGGAGTTGTCTACAGGATAGATAGCCACCATTTACTAAGTCTACCAATCAGTAAGTTCACCCAGTACCAGCCCTCTTTTTGTGCAGAGTCAATAACGAGAACGGTTACGACATCGCAGGCATGACAACATTCCGACGATTCCCTACCAACCGTGCCATGGAGGTCAATAAAAATTTGGCCCATGTAAGAGTATGGTCCATAACAAGACCACGCCCTCCAATTTACATGGAAAACTTAAGATGCTGCTTTGCAGGGACAAAGGAATCAATGCTGTGAATTCCATACAGTATCAGTTCCATGTAATCATCAAATGTTAAAGGCATTAACTCATAACTTCACATGTACCATTTCTCATTACATCCACATTTTTAAACAATTAATACGAATATGACACTGTCATATTCATACAATCATATGAATAATCATATTGTCATTGTCATACAATCTAAATATAATAAAGGCACTATCAATTTATCTATAAATTTTGTTTTGCATACAACAGCTAAGAGTAACAATGATTAACTGAAAGAAGAAAAATGGATCACTGCGCCTATTTTTCCAGCTACTTATTATCAAAGGTATGTCTGCACATCAAGTAGAAAACATTTCACTTTCCCTTTGTGGTCTGCTGATGCTGGGGAACAAAAAAAAAAAGGACAGAATCATCACTAAAATTAAGAACCACAGAAATGGACAAAGGGGTTAGTTACACCTACATTTAATTTATTGTCATCTGGCTGGATTTCAAGTCAATGACATGCATCTTCAGGCATTGCAGGCTCTTTTGTAGATTGGTCATCCACCATAAATAAAATCTGAGGCTGAAATCAATTGACCTGACATTTACCCTGTTCCACAGCATAAACACATACCGCCTCTCGTGTCTGAATTTTAGGAGGCAAAAGACAAACTGATTAACAGTTACTAATGAGACAAGCCTGTAGGAGTGTGTGAGTCACGAATGGGCCAGAAACTCTTTATGGGAATGCTGTGGGTTTTTACCTAGGCTGAACTCTGACATCATCATGTGAGCTACCAAGAGATATAGAAGAGATATGAGTAGCAACCTTCACTTTTACATGACATAGAAAATTATCAACCCAAAAAGGATTTTTTTTTTTTTTTTTAAAAGGTGACTGGGCCAAGGACACTGCCTTTCTCAGGCAGGCAAGGCAATACAATTTTCCTACTTTTACTATAGAAAAACTGAGTTCTTAAAAGCAGATGTTAAATTGAGTTGTATATGCAGTAAGATTTTTGGATGTTTGACTTAGCATAACATCCATTTGAAAGTAGACGGTTCACTTGGAACCACTTATTTCATTTTGCAAGATGAGTTAACCAAAAAATCCTAAGTCACTACGGCCTTGGTGTCCTTCAGCATCCTAGTAAGCTCTTTATTGAAGGCTAGAAACAAAGGTACTTTGCAGGGCTTCAGAGTCAAAACTCACGGCACATCATGTGCACAACAGTGTGCCCCCCACCCTTCAGTGCTGCTGAAGCACAGCTGGAGTCCATCAGACAATCTCTGCAGCACAGGTCTCTTTTTCATGGAACAGACTATTCCAGTAGTGTCCAACTCATTCTGGTACTCACATATATGGCTTGATAAGAAATGTGAATATTCAGCAGGTTATAGTCAGTTAAAAACACTTAGTCAGTTTCAGATCCCACTGACCAGGAGGAACCATGAGGAATTTGGTAACAAATCAGCCAATCAGGTGAAAATCCACTCCTGCAAGTCCACAGCACGGCACGTGGGTACCGAGCTGGGCCAGCAATCTTCACCTTCATTCAGGCACCATCGGTTGTTGCATCCAAGCAGGCTGTGCAGCTGACATCTTAACGTACAGACCAGCAGTTAGTCCAGCAGGCAGCACGCCATCACACTTCACGTATCAAGACTGGGCCAGTGGCAGTCTTAGACTGCCCAGCAATAGGATTCCTTCCAGCTTGTCCAGATCATTTAATTGGCAAAAGTCCCCAAGTCTGTTCCCAACAACAAATTCATGCCCGAGTTTGTTAGGAAGTCATTTGATTCAATCAGTTGTCATTTTGTCCCCCCTCTGTCAGCATGAGGCTTTCTGAAGGATCTTCACTCAACCGCAGTCTCAACAGGTCATTTCTCTCTCATCAGATCCCAAGGTAAAATCTGCTCTAGCTCCATTTACCTTATCCAGTTCTCCCCATTGTCAATTCAAATCTGAACAAGCCTTTTGAAGTCTTAGTCCTCCTTTCTTTTGTCAGAAAACCTTCGGGACAGTTTATAATCTATATAAGCACTAAGACAGGACCACAAAATGAATCGTATTAATATAATTACAACCAGTAAAATCATCAAAAGGACTGATTCCATATTTAAGCTAGAATAATGAGGTAATGCGAAAAAAATACTCTGGGAGATCTAATTATATAATGCAGTATTCAGTTCTGCACGGCCAGCCCAGCAATTCCTGTAACATTCCAATCAAAGTGATCTCACTAGCATGTGAGAGAAGAGTCCAGCTGACAGATTTGGGACATGTAACGTACTATTTAGTCAAGAGGCCCCATGTGCTATTCATAAAGAATTAACAACTCTTATATTGACAATGACAGTATTGTCAGAAGACCTTTGGAAGGGGGAAAAAAACCTCCATAAACTCCGTCTCTGTGAAGTTGGACTTTTTTTTTTTGCCCCTTTTTTCCAATGCTGATGTAATCTCCAAACATCTCCAGCAGCAGCTGCTCAGCGAAACCAGGCACCTTCTCCCTAGTCCCTTTCAGCAGCACACGCAGCACTTTCCAGCTCCCTCAAGACAATCAGGGCCTTTCTTTCACCAATTAGCTATCACTTCAAGAGCCCTGCGCTGTCCAACGAGCTCTTAAGAATGGTCTTTGCAGGAAACAACACTGGAGGAGCTTTTTTTTTCCTAGACAAATTAAAAGGGGAAGAAGGGAGGGAGGAGGGAAGAAAAAAAGCACATCAAAACAAATTAGAACACAGAAGCTGTCCAAAATGCATCGCTCATTTAGTACATCGACAAATGCAGAAACGTCCTCAAGAGCCAATGCTAGAGCAAGGCACACACAAAAAATGCTCCTACTTTCTTTAGGAGATAGTTTGTTTAGTCGAATATGTTAAACAGGTTTCACAGAAAGAAGGGCTCTTGTTACAGCAAGTCTCTGAGCTATACGAACTAAAAGGGAAACTCCTGGAAGATTATGTTTTATTTCCTTATTTGGCTCTCCAAATGTAAAGCAGCATTATTTGAAGTAGACATTATAGGAAAGAACTCGGTTTAGCTCACTTTAAATATAGATGGATTGATGAAATGAGTAATTACTGGAACTGCTAAGATCTTTTTGAACTTACTCAACTAGCAAGCTCCTTTCCCCAGAAACCACACTTTCCATCTAAAAAGAAATTAAAGCCTGATTCAGAGACGTAAAGCTCTGTGAATTTTACATTCTTTTTCCTTTCAAATCAGGGAATAGGTACAGTAATACCTTGAGGTCCCCGTTGATGCCAAGTCCCCATTAGGATAAGCACAAACTCTAGGACCCAGTTCAAGAAGAAAACAAGGAACTTTTATAGATGTTTAAGTAATACCCTGCCTGGGCCTGGACTTCAGCAACTGGACCTGGACAAATGGAGTTGTGAAGGCAAAAACGTGAAAGATCAGCAGTAAGTGAAATGACTTGGACAAGGTCCAAGCAACAGCACAGTGTCAGGACTGCTTCCCTGATTTTCAAAACTGCATTAAACCAAATGGCATACCAAAATATTGAGTGTCAGTATTCTCTTACAGCACCATTTTCTGGTCAAATTTGTCCTGTTTGGGGTAACTTCGCAAGAGTCAACACATTGCCTTCTACAAGGACAACACAAATACGTTTACATTACAATAAAAAAAAAACAGTCTATTCCCTTTTATTGACTGTGTATCAGGAGCAAAGCTCCAGGCTTTGTAAACAGTTAAATGGCATGGCAAAGTAAATACTGTAAGGGGTTTCAGGAGTTTGTTCGCGCTAATGGGTGCTCTTAACTACTACAGGGATTTTTTAATGGAGTTGGAAAGTGTCAGAACCGATCAGATTGCTTAAAAGGAAGAAAGTCTGATGTATTACCTTATGTGCATTTATGAAGGAATGTGAATCAACTCAAATTCCTCTGCACAGGAAGGCTCAACCAAGGGATGAGTACACACAATCAGGATTAAGAAGGAATCTTTGCGGAGGTGCACCGAACAATGAGTGTCTTTTCATACCTACAGACTTCAAAAGATGCTGAGTTTAAAGGGACTACTCCTTTCAACTAGCAAAGATTTTGCTGAAAAAATGCAGCGGGCTGGAGAGAACAAATATATATACATATATGTGTTACTAGGGCCACCTCCAGTTGTAGGAAAAAGGATGAAAGGGACCCAAAAGGTCTATCAGCTTGCCCTAAAGCAAGATCAGCTATGCCATTCCTGAGAGCTGTTTCTCTATCCTGTTTTTTTAAGAGACCTACATCCACACAGATGAGAAGAAAGGAAATCTTCATCTCATCTGAAAGGGAATTAAGCTGGAAAACCAGTTTGACAAATTGTTCAGTGGCTCTACCTGCTACAATAAAACCACTGTAAGCCCACAGCCAGGGGCTCTACATTACATACTCACTTGGACAGCCGGCTCATTTTGTGGCTGTAAAGTAATTTATTGGTTGAGGCAATGCTATCTGCCTTTTTTCAGAACAGCACAAATCTCTATATCTGTCTCCTCTGGATGGATGCAATTGCTATACCTGAAAGTAGCTTTTGTAACAACCATCTTCCTTTATCCTGGTGCAATCCTGCTGTCCACACTCTAGCAGGATTGCTGAAAACCACCAGCAGGATTTTACAGATTTCAATAGTAGCTAATGGGATTGTCATGTACTACAGCACATCCTATGCCTCAGCCATCAGCTCCAGTTCAATCTGCTAGTGGTGAGAAGCCCGGTGGTTATTTAAGGGCACATGAGGAACGAATTGGTGGTTCATTCCAGTGCCAAGTGAACAGGTGCCTCCTCCCCAGGCTCACAAGTGGTTCTCAGCTATGCCATCTCCGGCGTTCCCCGAGAGGTGTCAAAGCCGGAACAGAAACCGCACAACCCTCGCGGCTGGCACCGCGCTCTGCTTGGGACAGGCTGACATAAAGCCGGGTAAGCTTCCACGACGGCTGCCTAGTCAATAGCAGTTCTATGGCTCCACATGCCACGGCTGTCAACTTGGCAGTCTTCATAGGTACTACATTTATTCACAGAAAGGAATACTGCGTTTCAGTTGCTGAAGATGGAAGCATAGTGCTTTCCTGCTTAGATTTCACTTCTTAGGAGAGATTTCCTCCCACAGAAAATTAATGGCACAGCATAAGCAAGGCGATTCTACGTGCCAGATGAAAACATTGTGTGGCTAGATTTTAGAAAATACATTTTTATATGGATAGCTGTTCTTCCCTCCTTTGTAAAGTATTTTGAGACTGAGTGAGGAAGAGCACTATGTAAAGCCTATATATTGATAATTATTATTTGGATTTTCCCAAACACACTTTTTCACACAACAGATGTTCCTAATGCCTGGCACCATTTTTAATGATTTGCCTTTTCAAAGAATGTATGCTGCATCACACATAAAAGCATCCTCTCTGTTCAGAGTTTATTTTGTTAAAATTGTTTTTCAACTAATCGTCTCTCTAGAGAACAATGGCAGGATAGAACAGTATTCCTGACGGGTGATATTTTATTACTAACATATGTTTTCATCACATAACCAACATTATTACCCTCTTCTGCTATAAATATTTACTAAAATCCTCTAATCTGAAGCTATTTCCAAGACAAATTCTGTACTTTGCTTTTAAATTATCACATAATTAATTGCACTGGTAATCAATGCCCATTGAAGGGTAGTTTAGCAAAAAAAAAAAAGAGTACATATTACTCATTCCTGTTGACCTTTAAAATGTAGGGCAACAGATTTCACATCTAATTTTCCAGTTCCAATTACAAAGCAGTCTATCTCCTAAAACATCACTACATTCCTAAAATTTTAAAATATCAAGTGAATTTACATGCAACAAAGCAGACAACACAACAATAATCATAAAACATCCACTGTTATCATCAGTTTGAAATATATCCCAAAACATAAATAAATTAGAATTAAAAAATAGGATATTTGACTTACTGTATTTACCACACATTCAAATGTCAGGATATCTACAAAAGAAAACGGCAAAGAGTTGCAGGTGTCAGGATGGCTAACAAGAAGTTCCCAGTTCATTGTTCAGAAAAAAAGAAAAATTCAAGACCAGCACTTATCTCTCAGAATCATGTGCCTTCTATAGTTATCAGAGTCAAAAAGGCACCTTGCTCCAGTTTACATACATGAAATCTCCTGAACAAGCATTCTACATCGCACTGAAAACAAAATACCACTTAAAAAGAGCCAGATCAAGATATTCATAGCTTTAGAGGACAAAATCTGACATTCAAAGTCAATTCCTGCTTTAAATAACTTGTGATAATATGCACATATCAAGATCATTCAATGTTGCATTGAGTCAAAGGAAAGCAAACACCTGCCCCACTGGTTTTCTACTGGAAAATCCCCAGCAAACATACTCCTCCCACTACAGTCTGTTCGATATGCCCATTTCCATGATCAAGAAAAACAAGGACAGAAATAAGATACTTCATTTATCACATATTTCTTCTCTTAAGAATAACTTCAGTGTCCATAAAACCAAAAGTGTTTGTAAAACTCTAGCTCATCCTCAAAGGCCTCACAGTCAAAAGTGAGATTCAAAAGCAAAAAAAGAGCACAGATCGTAGGAAAAACAATAATAAAAATGAGGGAAAAGGACCAGGAGACAATGAAACAAAAACTTATAAATCAGTCTTAAAAGTGATTACCTGAAGAGATCTGTATTTCAAAAAAGACTTGAAGAGACCTTTGCAGTTACAGAGCTGTAACTCCGTAATTATCCGCATTATCACCTCCAAATGCTGCTGTATGCTGCAATGCTCAGCAGCAGACACCTTGCTTCCCTTTCATTCATAGGAATTTCTTACAAGGAGTGTGATCAGAACACGATCTAGAAGTAGCAGAATAGACCACGTATATGCCATGATATTTAATCACATCAATTAATTAAAAGATTAGTAATATCCAAAACATCCACCTAATGGTGAATACACATAAAAATACAAAACTATTTAGTCACTCAAAGGAAAAAAGCCTAACATAAATATTCAGAATTTACGTTACAAAGTTCAGAATAGCTTGTTATCAAGCCATTATTATGTCCATTTCCCTCTTTAGTGGTCAGAGGCCCTACACAACTTGTTAAGTCTTCACACTCAGTTAGATGCATAATTTTTTGCTTGGAAAGAACTTCTGGAATTTTGCTGGGGAAATAAGGAATTATCACTGAATTCAGTCGGACATAATGGATCTAGCCCTAAACCATCCTTTCGCAGTGCTCTCTTTTCATCAGTGGTTTTTTTTTCCCCCCACTGAATTCATAGAATTCACATCAATCTAATAGAGAACTTTATTAGGATTATTTTTGACAAAACAGTATTTCAACTGAAATGCCAGTTTTTCAAAACCAGAAGTCTGGCAAAACACGCTCCAACTTTGATGAAATATTTGTCAACAGCTGCTTTTCAGATCCATAAAATTCAAGATCAGAACAAAATAGAAAGACAGATCAAGCTCTTCAAAACATTATACAGTCAAGACACTCATGCATAAAAACCACAGTCTGAGTCTTTTGATGAGTGCTGTGGCCACCTATCTTTGGGCTATTCCCGAGTCTCTTGTGACTTAAAAACCTTGCTTCCTTCTCATTGTGTACAAAACCAGACTGGGACCTTAAGAAATGTCACAGGATGGAAAACCCAGTTCCCTCTTGTTTGTAACTACATGTCTTCGGCAGATTAAGCACTTACAGAGGGGGGCTGCTACATGCTGCGTTTCCTCTAGTTTCACTTGAAGCTCTGTGCTCTACCAAAAAGAGATCAGATGCTCCTGCGCTCTACCAAAAAGAGATCAGATCAAAACATGCCTCTGGTTTCCTAGTCGTCATTTGTTTTGACAGCATAAGTCAGTATTGATAAAAGTGAACAATGACACAACTGCAATTTCCATACAAGGTCCAGCATGTGACAAACTTAACTACTAAATAAAAGTTAAAGTAAAGGGTAAAGTTTCTAAAATTTACCATAGGCAAAATGTGCTTTGGTTTTTGGGAAAGAGCTCAAAGATGATATGACTCATCCATAAAATGCAATTATTGAAAAAAACTGTTATCCTTTATAAGTGATGGAAGGTAAACATTTCACATGCTGCACTGACACAGCTCCAAACCTTATTTTTCTATTTAAAAATGAAATTACATTATCTGAAAGGTATATTTGAAATATTTCTTATAAAGGTTTACTTGGAAATTAACAGGGTTTTGGAAACTTTGAAGATTGATGATCAAAAATACAACTGCATTCAACAAGGTCCTTATTAAATGCATGTGTAACTAGAAAAAAAAAATCTTAAGTTTATTTAAAGTCATGTGAGTAATAATGAATTATCAGACCTACCATTCTCCTACTGAATTAACAAAAAAAATTATGTGGGATTGCATGGCTTAGACTTTATGCTTTGGCTTTGTCTCCCTAATGGTTTGCTTTCTTAAGTCTCATTTTTGATAGCCACAGAACACTAGATTTACAATAAACACAGGCTGATCTGACTATCTATGATTTTGGAAGTTTCCATATTCCAGTCTGAACTTCGCATCAGAGGCTTTGTGGCCAGACCCAAGTCAGCAAACTACATTGTGCTTTGAACAAGTTTTTCATTCTACTAACAGGTTATCCTGCTTATTTTTAAAGTCTCATTGCACACAAAAAGAAGGGGAGCTGAGGGAAAGAAGGAAAGAAAAGAGTCCATTTGAAAAAATTACACTGCTAGATTACAAGAGTTGAAAGCTGGTATGTAACTTTGCTCCGGGTGATCAAACTGCTAATCAGGAATGCTGTCGGGAACAGAATGGAATTCCAAATAAATTAGCCATGTCCAAGAAGCCAATACAACACAGGATTAAGGCTCACAAAGAAAACAAATTTATTCAGCCTACTTTATCGGAATTCTTAATAACATGTACTAGTTTTTCTCATCGCAGTCTGAGCTCTTCCACTGGAACAGTGTGGAGAAGGAAAAATGAGTCACACTTCATAAATCTCCTACTTGTACAGACACCTAAAAATGTTATATAGAGCAAGACACACAATACCATTATATATAAATACCTATGCAGATCACAGTTACAGTAGAAATGTGCATATTTATTTCTCCAAATTTATTTCCAAGGCACCTGACCAAATAAAAGACACTACACACTTCTGTGAAAATCTACAAAGCTGAATAAAAAAGTTAGAACTGCATTGATCTCCACACCAAAATGAGCTTCAATACCGTAGTATATAAACCACTGAATTAAACAACCAACTACGAAAATAAATCTCTCTCCTGTATAACCATGCCATGCATCACATTTTTTAATCAAGTATAAAAAGAAAAATTCTTATGTCTACACACTGCAGTGAGGAATACTGTGGCTGAGGTACTGTCTGCAGCTCAAATGCATATTCTATTTTTGCTTCTGACAGCGTCCCAGAGAAACTTTTCAGAATAGTTTATGCCAAAATCACAGGAACTTTAAAGTATGTGCTTAAGTTTTAGCGTTTCCTTGAATTGGGATTTTAATCTTTATCAGGCTGTTTTTCTCCATTTATGAAAAAGAGATGATAAGAGCCTATTATCTATACAGTCGATTGAAGAAAGAACTAGGTTTTTTGAAGCATTTTTGTAAAAATAAAAAAGTTTTTAAAAAAGGAGATAAAGTACTCACGAAGAATACTTCAAGCAGAATCTAGGTGTGTATAGCAAAATTGTCCTGTGAGGGAAGTGCCTATATCATCTTGGCTTCTGGGAAAAAGAAAAAAAAAAAAAAAAAAAAAAAAAATCACAAACATATTCTAACTTCAAGCCACTTATTCACTGGAAAATAAGAGACTGAATACAGTACCGCTTGCATGTACATGACTCTGCCATATTACCTTGAGAATCCGTGCATGTGCTTGCATGGATTTCCTGTAATAAAATTCATCAAGCAAACTACAAGTTGAGTGTGAGTGGTAGGGATTCATTTGTCTGGTGGTTCTCAGACATGGCATTGCCCTGCTTTCCAGATGACCAAGCTGCACCAGCAATTTGATACACATGGTTAGCATTAGGTATTTTCTAAAGACTTTTTGTCCCAGATATGGGGGACTTGCCATAAGACACCATTTGTGCCCCCTCCCCTTCCCATAATGAAACAAATTAAATGCTATGTACTGTTATCACTGCAGCTAGTATCTTATTCAAGCGCAAAAGCACACATTTCTACCAACGGTGACTTAGCGTAAGATTTTTTGTCACGCGTTTTTTCCTCCCTGCAAGAAGATATTTGCACAAATATGGAAAGAAAAGCATATATCCCCAAATCACCTTCTCTGGAAATGCATCTCCAGAGGGCGAGGGTCAAATGATGCAAGCTATTGCTGCACCATCGAGACATGTGACTGGAAGGGTCTGTCTACACCCTAATGCCTCCGTTAGAGGCACATAAATAACCATTTGATTTGAATGAAATATTTTAGGGGAAATATAAACTATGTTGTTTTCTCAGGAAAATAAACCAAGAAAGCAACACGCACAACCAAAACTTTTCATAAAGCCCAAGGAAAAGCATTGATTTTAATTTTCGAAAGGGTCTTTTTAAATAGGAAACAGATTTGTGTTATTAACTACTGAAAGAAATGTTTTGATTCAGGGGACAGCAGAAAAGACATTTTTCCAGCTAAAACAATTTGCCAGAGCTTTGGTACACATTCATAAATAGCTTCAAACCATCTGAGACAACAATCATGGCAAATAAACTACTGGTCTAAAAAACGTTACCCTGTTCTACCTTGATCTGCCAAACAGTGCTGTGCCAAACAGTATATACTAACGGACAATTCATGTGCTCAAGCTAAGCACACATGTAAGTGCTTGCAGAATTGGGGTGGGTTCCTAAATTTCCAGAATACAGACACTGGATTTCTGAGTGAAGAAAGGAG
Source organism: Fulmarus glacialis (assembly GCF_000690835.1). Classification (NCBI taxonomy): domain Eukaryota; kingdom Metazoa; phylum Chordata; class Aves; order Procellariiformes; family Procellariidae; genus Fulmarus; species Fulmarus glacialis. Next base: position 65,426 of record NW_009226242.1, on the reverse strand, counting down.
GATGATCACTAGCAACGAGCGGCGCTGCTCTGTTTACTTGCTCTTGGCTGATCGTAGGTCAATGAAACGTATTCTGGGTTACCACATGAAATATTTGGCTTTACAAAATAATGTCATAAATTATAGTTTGATCAGCAAGTGCGCTCCTCTTGTACCCTAAAAACAGTACGCTTGAATTGCATTTGAGATTTTTTTCATTTAAAAATACAGAAAATAAAGCAAGTAGGTGAAAGGTAACTGTATCAGTTTACAGACACAAGCTACCCTCTGATTACAACTAATTAAGATATTCAGCAGCTTTAAAACAATACCTTTTTTTAATGAATGAACCCAGACAGTATTCACAGCTTTTTGCGATGACAAATGCCCTTTGAAAGAGTTAATAGGCAAAGGTTTGTACTGGCAATGAATAGGGCTACCTTTAATTGATCCAAGAGCCTTAGAGAGACGTCTTATACCATGATGATGTATTTGGGTTGCAAATAGGCCAAAATAAGCATAAAGAAAATCTGTAAGACCATGAGACCTTTCATTTTTTCATTGCGGGGAGGGAAGGGGAGGGGGAACTGCTGGGGAAAATGAGAGAACTCTGATGGGGTTATCTTTGTGCTCCGGCACTTAAAATAGATAAAACGACAGAAATTTTGAGGAAAAGAGAGGAAGTGATCAAGCCATAATTCTGAGAATAAACGTCAGGATAGATGAAAACGTACAAAACAAGGCTTCTTCAGAAAAAAAAAAAAAAAAAAAAGGAGATGACCTAATGATATAAAGAAACATTGATTAAAGAAATACCCTGAGGGAGAAAGATATTCCATCAGCTTTAACAAACACTGCATGGCCCTGCGTTCCCTGTGAGGGAAGTGAGGAGAAAAAAAAAAAAATGTCTGGAGAAGAGGCAGTCACATGGATCCATTTATAATTTTTCCCTTCATTCTTTGTTCATATTTTACATGGTGGTTTTGTTCAAGATGTACAGGAAATTTGTACACAAGAAGTGGCTCACAAAATTAAACACAATGGGTTAGTAGTGAGCATCCTTCCCTAAGTAGCCAAAGAAGAAAAAAAAATTTGATTTTATAAGCAATATAAAATCCATTTAGTAATATTTTTTCTTCATGAGACTGATTACACACTAATATTACCTAATAATTATGAAGAAATTAGTCTATCCACACTTAAACTAGCCTTTCATTATAAACCAAATTTTGGCAGAATCCATTCCTCATTTAGCAAAAGCTAAACCTATTTCCTTGAACTTTCACAGGTGCAAACTTCATGCCAAGGTAGAATTTTTCTGGAAAGTCTGAGGCAAATGAGACAAGGAAATTCCTAGACTAAAAGACTATTTTAAAATGGAATTACCATGTAAGCATATTATCAATAACTCAGGAAACAAAAAATCAAATAGAAAGTTGCCGGAGTCTGAGATTTTCTTAAAAGACAGATACGGGAGGAGCTAGAAAAAAAATTGACATCGGTCCTTAAAAATAAAAAAAGCAGAGCAATAAAATATCCTGCTCCTGTATATGTATCCAGATGCGTTAGGAAAAGTAAGTCAAGTCCACTTTCAATTTGCAACAGGGAACCGATAAGCGGTTCTCAGATTCTGCTCATCCTGTTCATCCTACAGCCATGAACAAGTCTTCTTCTAGCAGTAACTAAACAGAAAAAAAATACGAAGACTTTATTGCAGGCCTGGGTAAAAATGAAGAAAAGACTGAACTTACCTCTCTAAGACAAGAGAGCTGAGATAGGATGCTTCGAACAACAATACATTCCCATTAGGAATATTTGCCTCCTGCAAGGAGTTTTCCCCTGCAGTACAGAGTTCTGAGGAAAAGAACAGATAAAAATTTCCTGTCATAACCTCAAGACATTTTTCTAATTGATTATTCTGAGCCCACATCACCAAGCACCACAGAATTACAGCCATACCAAGGTAAGCACCAGCTGCATCCTTCAAATCAAACCTCACTTCAAGGTACAAACATCAGTAGATGAGCAGGAGAACGAGGCCACGTGGACAGTGGCAACGTACTAAGGAAAGTAAGCCTTGCTTACTTCTGTGTAAAGACAGTCAAAATATTGTGCTGTGTTTTGAGTTGTTTTCATTTTTTAAAAAAAATAATAATTTTGAGAATGTCTTCTCCTTGTTTTATTCACTTTCAATTCAGACCGTTTAGAATCTTCCTTCATAATTCAAAGCCAAAGTATTTCCTTCCACTGTCTCAGGTTACATGTAAATTCTAGCCACCATGAGTTTAATGAAATGAATAAATAAATACTAGGCTGTACAAAACATTGGTTCTTTAAAGGACATCAAGTTCTTGAGGAACACTTCAAAATCAACTGCTTTTTGTGCAGAGGACACTGGATAAATTACCCACCCCACCCCAAGCATGGTGAAGCACCACTGTTTTATAAAACAGACAATCATATCACAAAATAACTGTGTCCAGTAGCTTAGTATTTGACAGAAAAAAATGGGCCAAAGTCTGCTATTACACTTCTAGCTTGTACGGGTCAGGGAACACAACCAGAATTTCCTCCAAAGGATATAGCCATCAGAACTGCAGGCAAAGTCACTCCGTCAAGGCTCACAGGATAGATGAGACTTAGAAGTACAGAGGAAGCACATGTGGTTGACTGGATAAGAGGTCTCCTTTCACCACTTGTGCCAAGAGCACCAAACTATGAAACTCGGCCACCACACCAGTCCCACAGTAGCCATTGAGGTCTTGGAGACAGCTAGGGGGAAAAAAAGTCACTAAAGAACAACACATAAAACTCTAGAACATGAAGGAAGGTGAAGGAAGGAAGCGACAACAGTAACACCAGAGAAAGTAAATTAGAGAACTAGAAAGGGTTATCTTTAAGATGTTCGCCTAGGGCCTATCAAGATGTTGTTGTATCCTCTTAATCCTACATTCCACCAAACTGATCATAACTGATCAACAGTGAAGCTTCCCCCAACAAATGGTACAATCAGCCTATTTGTGGGACATTCCATACCATTCAAGATCACATTTCTACTGCTGCCCTTGTAGAGAGCCTACAGAAAAAGGGTCAATATTCAAATCCTGTTCATGCACGTTCAATTTCACTGAAGAACACACTGAGACGGGCACTTCTGTGGGAAATACCAGCAAAACCTGAGCTATTTTCCCAAATCAAGCCTAAAATGTGTTTATAGGTCTGGTTACACAGTGACAAAACACATCCCACCTGGAAGCGTGTGTGGGAGCTGTTTACGAAGGGCACACCAACAGAACGCTACCAGGATGGCCAGGGAGCAAATATGACTGCAGGCTGCTCCAAATACGTGGGACACAGGAATATTCCCAAGGCTGTCAGACTCAGATTGTGAGCTCAGTAAATAAGCAGTGCCACACATTACCTGCAGATTACTGGACATACGTGCGTAATACAGTCATGGCAATGTTCCTCTGCACATCAAATTGATTGTCGTCGTCATTAAGTTTACTCTGTGCAAAAATGCAAGAATCCTATATACGTGAGCTTATCTTTAACCAAGCAAATACTGTACTGATGAGGAACTGAGGCATAGAAAGTCTGAATAGAAATGAACCCAGATTTTCCAAGCAGCATCTATTTTACAGCTGCTTCATAAAATCAATAGCAACAACATATTTTTAAAGCTAATTCATGTTTTACTCTCAAAGGAATATTTCTATATTTGGTTAATCTTTACCCCTGCATGCACGTGTGCACGCGCACACGCACACACCTGGAACAGCTGAAACATAAGGACTTAAAGGTGGGGAAAGCTGATGCAGAAAGAGAAATAGGTTTTCCAGTGCCAAAGATGGACTCAGCTTCAGAGAAAAGATCAAAAAAACCATTACTTTTTGGTCCTCAGATCAACGCTCAGTCAAAAGCTTCCAGGCTCCTTACAAACTGAAATAACCCTCACTACCCTGAATAATTTTTTTTTTTTTAAAGTAATCTCCAGCTAGCTTTACTTAAAAGCTAGTTCAGTCTCTTTGCAAAATGTGCTGTTTAATTGAGCTTTAATTACACTCTCTGTTATCTACAATCCCAGGCCCAAACACGGCACACAGGGAAAAATAAAACCCACAACGTTTTGCCAAAGAAGGCAGGAGGAGTTTTCATGCTGTAGCAGAACCAGCAACAGGCACGGATAAAGTTGTGCTTTCAGCTCCACAAGTATAAATCCTCAGCAACTCCACGTTGACGGAAACCTCACCTTAAAAGCTCCGTGGACTCTCCTCAACTCAGCTGGGATACTAAGAAAGCAAACTTTGATCCTTTTTTCTAAAAATCTGCTTCACAATTCAACATCTTTGATGTAAATCTTTTAAAAGACTGAGATGGCATCAAGTCAGGGACAGGATGGAGGGAAATGTGTGTCCGTCCGTGGGGGGACCATCAGGAGGAAAGTTAATAGCCCTGGGCATGCGATCAAATCAAGGTTTGTGCCAGTTTCCCCAGCGTTTCCCTCGCCATCATCAGCTTCCCTAGGCTGGGCAGCTCACCCTCATCTTCCTACCAAAGACAGCTCTTAAACAGAAGCACAATAGCCTGCTGGGGAGAAACAGAAAGATAATCACATGGTTAACTTATATGGATAAAGTATGAAATAGGCAGAGGGAGGGAGCCTTCGCGTATCTTCGCCTTTGGAGAGATACAAACTTGCTGTACATGCAGCTTAAAAGATGGGGAGGGAGCAGGAATTTGGACCTTCCCAACATGTGGATTGCAGCACTGAGGCAGCACCGAGTCTAAACAAGGCTGGAGTTAGCATTCAGAGCACACAGCCCAGCAGAGTATGGGAAAGGGATAGAGCAGCCCAAAGAGCTGGCGCCACTAACTGACGAGCAGAGCGCAAGTGATAAAGATTTACTGCGAGAGAGGAGGAAACAGTCCGCTGGCCCGATTAGAGCTGTGAATACCGAGTTGTTCAGGGAGGATTTTGCAGCTGACTGATCACAGGCTGTCGGAGCAGGCCTCGGACAACAGCTGCAAGGCTTGCTGGGCTGCAGAAACAAAGGGCGCCTAGCACGGTGCAAAGAAAGAGTTGACAGGTTGTTGTTAGCAGTGGCAAATGTGTGAGGTATGTCACTGTGTGTGAGACGGGGTGGGTTGGGTTGGTGGGGAAGAAGGAGGGCAAGAAGCACAGGCAGCACTCAGATTTTTTTTGGGGGGCTCGCGGGGGAGGGAGCAGGGACACAGGCTTGGTCAAAGCATTTTCCTAAAATCAGGCCGGTGTTTGTAAGGAGGACAATCACAAGGTCTGTTTACTGCTGCCAAGATGAATTAGCCCATCGTCTCATTTATAGGACGAATCCAGTGGCACAGACTATAAGGTGCGTGGCATTAAAGGGACTAATTAGACAATTCCGGCAAATCTGAATTAAGACCTTTCTTTGAAAGCTGGAAAGCATTTCTCAGGACTCTAGTCCGATGGCTTAGGTTTTGTTGGGCTTTTTCTTTCTGTTCTGAGAAGGGATATCTTGTGCAATTCCCTAACTCACAAGGCTCTGCTCTAAATTCTGCTCTGAGCTTCAAGAACAGTTGTTAGGAAGCTGCTGGCATTTACATCATATCTAAAAAGGTCCAAACCAAAATCCCGGATTCTGCAGGAATTCAGCTCCCAGTCCAGGGACAAACTTTGCAGCTGGGCCCTCCTGTTATAGCGGGCTAAACCAGAAGCCCACATGTGAACATACCTGAGCTAAGAGCTACAGCTGAATTCTCACTCACACATACAAAACAATCTAGGTTTTTCAAAAGCTGGCTCCTAATCTGACACCCACCCACCCACCCCTCCAAATACAGCGTCTGTAGCCAAATGCTTTTCCCAAGCAACTCTGTGCGTTCTGGAGCCATGGTTCACTAAGCTTGTGAGTGCTGGGTAGGAATGTATCAATGAAACTCCAGAGATGATCAAAGACAGAAGGTGGAGAACAGGAGAACTTACTTTCAGCTCCCCGTTTGGCAAGTTTAGGATTCAGTTCTTGAAATCTGGCAACATTTTACTCCAATTGTGACAAAAACAAAGTGTTACAAACATCTCTGAAGCAATGGTGCATGCTGTTTGCACACAACCACTATATTACAGTGGTCACTATTAAAGTGTTTTACAAGCGTTTAAGGTTACCATGGTATTCACAGTATACTAAAAGAAGGGAATACCATGAAAGTCACAGAAACGTTCAGCACTGCAAGCTGCAAATACCAGATGTTTCGTAGTAGTTAGTGACACTTTGTAAAGTATAGGCTTCTTGCTTTTTTACGTATATATCTATTACTAACCAACAAATAGGAGACACTAAGAAATTGCAGTGGCCTTTACAGTATCCGATCAATTATACAAACAAACCCTATTTTGATTTTTCTCCTCTAAATGGTCTCTGGGACCCAGTTAGTCTAGTCCCAATGGGCAGCACTTGATACACTGTAAAGGGAATTCAGAACAAGAGGCATTTCAAGGCTTCTAACACAGCTCCATTCTCCCAAAATATAAAAAAAATACCAGCGTGCAGAATACTCCATCTAGGGGCAGAAATGTAACCCAAAATTTCCTTAGCCACTGCTTTGACATGTGTTAACCTCATTGTACCAGGACTGAGTGCATGAGAAATAATCAGACATTTCACAGAGGTTCCAAATAGTTCTTCCTCAGTATGAGTCCATAGATTTTTACCTTTCATTATTTCAAATACAGAACTTCCAGCTTGAGTTTCCGCTTAACAGTGATGAAGAACACAGGCACTACCTTTATATGTCCACTAGCAACTGGATTATACTTCAAACTACAAATATTATCTTAGGAACAATTTATAATCCATCGTATCCATATGCTCAAAGTTTTCAGCTGAATAAGGGTGGCCAGTGAGCTCAACTGCAAAGAATAACGAAATGCCTGAGGGACTATTTAGGTAACTATATTTTTGGATATAATTAGGCTTCTACTGAAGTCAAAGCAAGGTCTGAATTTGACTTCAGGGGGAGCAAAAATGGGTTGTGGCAGAGGCATATATCTGAATAAGAAATTCTCTCTGCAGCTGGATAATTCAATATCATTTATGCTTAATATTAGCACATAGGATTTGTTCACCAAATGTATTTGAGAGGAATGTATACAACAGACAAGCAACAAATTCGCAGGCTCAGAGAAAAAACCTGAAAACATATAATAATGCCCATTAACAGTTTTTTCTCTTTAGGGAAAAAAAAAAATAATTACAGCAAGTATATCAAGCCTTTCCCTCTAATTATATGTTTTCTTTATACAAATCGCTTTCAGCTGACAAGTCCCCACTAATTTTCCTTAGTAAGCAATGGGTTACAGCTTCTCCATAACGTTACAGCTTTCCACTGCACTGTGTCTTGCTCTTTGTCTCTCTGGTACAGAGAGGCTGCTTCTGAGGCTGGCGTAACACTTTCAAAAGTAATCAAATTACTTCCTACATTCACTCTCCTTAAACACCTACATTCGATCACCTCCATTCTTCCTGTTCAGCCTCTCAGCTGCAAACTTCATACTTCATAAATGTGAAGGTTAGAATTTTCTAGACACCACTTTAATTTTTCAAATAGCAATCCAATTACTGGGCAAATTGGCACATGTGCCTAGTTACATAGTGACTTGGCACTGCCTCCACTCATTGCTGGCAGTGATGAATGTGTTCCCCCTTAGCCCTCCTCGTCTATCTGCTCCAGCCTCCGAGCCAACACCAGTGACCACATAAGGAGAGTGCCTGGCAGCTGCAAGCCCGAGGTGCCAAGAGGCAGATTGTATTCTGTAGCAGCAGGATCTGGGTCTGTGACTGGCTTCCTGGCTAGTCTTTTGTAAGACCTTTTCCATGGCCTCTAGGTTGGCTCTAATGAAGCCTGTAGAAATGCCTGCAGGGAGCTGGTATAGAAGTGAGTTAAGTCAAAGGTTTAATTTAGTTTCTGAAGTGAAGTGAATGTATATTGGCCTTCTTTTTCCATCCTGTAATTATACTCCTGCCACATTTATGAGAAAATACAGTATTCAGTCAACAATAGGAGTGCATTCCTGGGTATGTCTGCACTGCACATTGGGGCAAAGATCCCCAAGCCAGCCTCAATTAACTTAGCTGCAGAACCAGAAGCAATATAGCTGTGTTTGCTCGGTGTGACACCCGAGCTAATTAACTATGTATGGCAGTAACAGAGCTTTACTGTTTCTGGCACTGAAGCTAGTATCCCTGTGTGGTAATCTACTACAGACATGCCAGCTCACTTCAAGGTAACCTGAGGGCTCCCTAATCTGATGTTGCCTTGCACTGCAGCGATACGTTTAGGAATACTCCAGGAACTGGCAGGAATTTGTTGACCTCTTTACATCATGTGAGAGTGGTGAGGCTACAGATGTGGTTACAGTAAATGTGGACTGTTCCTTTTCCATCCCATTCACATTCTTTTATTACTCACAACATGATGGTTACAGAGCATCTTTAAGTAATGTGTTAAGCATCTTGAGCAGCATGTGTCACATGTGCTGCTTTCTAAATTTCTCACTTCCTCCTCCAGGGGCAAAAAGCTGGACAAAGATATTTTAAAGTATTTCTCAAACTTGCATTTTCTGTCTTTCTTTTTTAAAGGAAATGTCGGTCTTAGTCCATAAGTGAACTTCTTTGGACTATTTAGAAAGCCATTTTCAATTATTTCAATGCAGCAGATAAGAACTTTCTCACAACAGGATATTTTTCCCCATCTGGATTTTTTATGATCTCCAAGAAATTAACTTTCTTAGAACAAATACAGGTACCAAAGACATGAGATGCACTATGATCCCTGTAATACAAACAGGCTTTGGTGAAGGTAAAAACAAAACACAACAACTTGCCAGCTATTCCTCTTTTGGAATCCCACCTCAGGCATACCAAGAAGCTACTGGAGAGAATCAGAGTTATTTGTCCAGCAACTTTCTGATGCAGATGGTAGTCCGGAAAATATCCGAGTGGACTCTGAACGGCACACACTAGAATATTTCGCCAGGTTTGCTTGCTTGGACTTTACTTATGAGTACAGTTGTTTGTTACTGATGGAATTTTTCCTTTCCTTTTTTTTTTTTTCCTCCCCTAAACGAGGTATGTTGACAGAGGTACTTAATGAGATCTGAGCTGTGACAATTAGATTCTATTTAATTAAATTCTCCTTATTTATCATTTAAGAGCTTTATCAGCTGAGCCGCCTTTACAGATGTTCATCTTCCTTGAAATCTGTAGGTAGGTAGGTAGGTAGGTAGGAAGCCTAAGATCTTCTATTGACTTTCTAGATAACAAAGCTGAGTTGTAATTCCAAGAACCACCATAAGGACCTGAGGACTTCCTCTTCAAATCTAACCACCTCAGCTCTCAAGATTGACTTTTTACAAAGCAGCAAACACAATGATAAATTTTAACACACAACTCTCAGGCTACCCATCTCTGCCTTTGCTGCAATTTTGCATGGGTTACTTAGAATCATTTTCAACAAACACCACTAAAATCTGCACAAACTATATTGCTAATATATTTAAAATAGTGATTTAAAACAATGAGGTAATTTATGGACAATCTCATCATATCTAGTAAACCTACTAATCTAATCTGTAAGAATGGGTCTGTCCATCAGAGCCCAATGAACTGCTCTGGTGACTGCAGTGGCTTACAGATAGACAACAGAAAAGCAAACAATACATTTTGAGTAACAGATTTTAGACTATGTTCAAGAGATCCCTGGGAACCCTTGGACTGATTTTAAGGCACCAGGAAAGGTCAAGTACACACAGTATTGGTAGGTTTCATAACATTATTCAGGGGTTTGTACCTCTGTATTTTAGTGATGTTCAAATGAAAGGTAAAAACCTCAGAGCTGTAGATTATGTGCGGCCCTACTGCCATCTTCAATACCTTCTACAAGAGCAGGAAACTGAGGTGGAAACTGGACTTGTACTCCTGGCTTCAGTCCTGTAGGACACAAGAAAGTGTTAGTTATCCAGAAGGACACATAAGCATGTGCTTCACACTAGGCATGTGAATGCCCCCAAACGCACAAAAGCTCACATGCCAAAGTTAGCAACATTGCTGTAGCCAAGCTGTGCTGGGAGTTAAGCATGCACTTAAGAGCTTTGCTGGATGGCAGCCATTTACAGATGTACAATCAGTACAGAGACATGTAGGCAGAGACTTCCTTTAATGGGTCCACTGAATTCTCTTCTTGAAGATACATATTTGGTTATTTCGATTAACATATTTATAATCCCAAATACTCCTCTTCTGATTACATCTCAGACACTAGCACATGTATCATTTTGCCTGGAGTCCTTTGTTTACCACACTTCTTAAAGATTCAGGCAAACAATTCAAAAACAAATGCAAAAAGCAGCTGGAATCTGATAATACAGAACTCTCCCAGTTCCTGTTCTCCTCTTGCTTTATCCTTGATTTGTTTGCTTTGAAGATGCTGATAGGTGCTTGTCTGCATGTAATGATAACTACTAACAGCAGCTTGATGAGTAAGAGAACAGAAAGTGGAAGAAAAACAATAGGAAAGGCATTAAGGGCACTAAGTCGTTCTTTCTGGGATGGGCATTAGACATATGCTCGCTACTCCAGTCACAGTGCAATCAAAGCTGTCCTGTGCCGCTGCCAAAAACTGCAACAGGTGCCAAAAGATTACAGCATTGGTTAAATCCACTCCTAAGGCACCAGCTCAGGGACTGATCCAAATCCCAGAAGCCAATGAACGTCTTTCCCCAGACGTCAACTGTTTTCAAATAGTTCCCTCTTATTTCCAGTGTGATGCTGAGGGGTGGAGGGGAGGCGACAAATAAATTCAACTGCCAGGAGGCAATCCTCTGATTTCGCCACTGCAAGTCTGGGCAGATGCCAGTGCCACGCACAGCCTCCCAAACACATTTGTAAGGTAATTAATATTTTATATTCACGGCAATAAGAGATCTTCATTCACAAGGAACTATTAAGACAGTTTCTGGTTCCAGTCTCCCCAGCACATTACAATGACAACTCCATGCCAGCAGCAGCCACATGGCCTAAAGGTGCCAAGCTGGCAAGGATACTCTCTCTCAGCATTTGGCATCTAACCCCTTGGCAAACCCCTCAGCAGTTGTGCTTGGCTGCTTTTGGATCCGTCATGTGGTTAGGCTGCTGATAGCATAGGAGGGTGCTGCGTCCTCTGGGCACCATTTCACTTTAACACCTGTCTGATTCAGAGGAATGTGCGCACATGGAGAGCAAGATCCCCGCACAAATCCTCCCAGAGACCCAGAGCACATGCTCCATTTGTTACTGAAAGGGGTCGTTTCCTCAAACCCACAAGTGCTTTTTTTTTTCCCCCCCCTCCTCTTCCCCTTCACATATCTGTATACAGCCCTTAGAGGGTCCTACATCCTGCCATGCATTCCACATGTGTTGGAGGTTTGCTCTGTGAACCAGGAATACAAAACATAGCCTTTCTGTATATAATGAAATCTCATATTTTACTGTGCACATATAAAGCCATTTCGACTTTTTTATTTGTGACATTTTAACGATCTACAAATGTTTGGTATAGATGAAAGGAAATGATTATTTCCAGGTCACCTTGCAGTAATACTTTTTGATAGGCACCATAATTCCAATTAAATTGAGTAATAAGGGAGGGGGGAAACCCTTCAAACATTTAAAATGCCACTGAAGCAGAGATATTTTAAAAGGAAAACATAAAAACAAGCATACGTCATTTACCATAAGCCACAAAATATCAGAGAGGAGCGTAGATAAGAAAATTCAAAGCCCTTTTTCCACTGGGGACTACTTAAAAAAAATGTGGCTCTTACAACATGCAGACTATAAGAATATAACTCTGTGCCCCACAAACACTATGCATCCTTGCAAATACAGCAAGTTTTCATGCCACAGGGTCTGATTTGGGCCACAAACTTAGTGAAATAGTCCCAAGTCTGGTCCCTCAGAGGTACTTGTCAAAATCCCAGCTACCATCCCAAACCTGGCAGCCAGGAGTGCTACAGCAGAGGTGTGGTAGGTGTGCAGAGAAGCGTGTTGAGACTTTGCATAGCACCTCTCCAAATCTGTGCCTGTCCGAAAGCACTACAATCCACCTCACGTTTGCATGAACAACGGCCTGCACTGATTCATCCAGTACATTCTAACACTTTTGAGCACAGTTATCTTTGGATCAGACACTCTCCAAAGCCTGTGAAATAAATGCAAGTCTTCGGTTGCTAAGCTCATGGTCACAAAATAACTGCTATCGCTCACTCTAGCAGGAAGGCTCAGTGTACCCATTTCACCCCAACTGGAATGTACAAATAAAAGCCAGGACTCCTGTGTTCTACTTCAAGCCATACCATTTGCCTGTCACGTTGTTACCGCAATTTTTGTTTTGCATCAAGCTTATGGCCCACAGACACCAGCCGAGGCCTCCCCGTGCCAGGCAGAGCACTAGCACAGAACACAAACCCTGCTCACTGCACGTAATTTTGCAGCTATCAGTATTCCTAAGTTTAGCCACCCGAGTTACTTTTTATAAATAAAATTAAAAAAACCCAAACAAACAAAAACCAAACAAATGACTATTCATTGTTTGAGATCCTCATACTAGAAGTAATACAAGCTTAAACATGATATCACAATCAGAAGGTCACTGGTCTGCCCACATATAAAATAATAATTTTAAAGTTGCTTGAACAGAAGATAGGACAAAGCATTTACAAAATTACTCTTCTCATACCCTACTCTAGCATCAGGTAAGCAATTTACTTTGTTTTGAGGGAGCTGGCTTTGGTTTTGTTTTGTGGGTTTTTTTCCCTTCTTGAATAGTTCTTCACTATTTACTGGAGGGGGGGGATGTTCTCTCCCCGCCTCCTCTGAAACACATGCTCTCTTGAGAACACTAGGGCAGCATACAGGATGGACAGTGGGACCATGACAAATTTAAGATCCAGCATCTTGGAGTATTTCCTGGCCACAAGCCAAACCTTTCTGGAATGGAAAAAGCTTTTCAATAAGGCATTTTCAGTAACAAATTCTGTATTTAACCCTTGGGAGGTAAGGAAATATCCCAACTTAAAATTGTTAGTCAGTTACATATAAAAATGTTATTTTAGTTCATTTTTTAGGAGTTTCTGTAATTACCTTATTTTCCATTTCTTTTTCTCTGTGACCTGGGCAGTTGATTTCATTGTGATTAAAGCACCTGGCCTTTGGAGCAAGGGAGACGAAAAATAAGTACCAAATAAACATATAAAACTCTCTAGCAACATTCCTGGAATAGTTTTTCTGTAAAGTACATGGCATGTTCAGAACACATGATTTTGTAGTACAAAGATTTTATTGGCTTCACTGCTCAGGGTGGTCATCTCAGATTCACGCCAAATAAACCTACCACACCGTATCGTCATTTATTTTCCACCTCTGTGTACACATATACCTTTCTAAAATGCAAGTTCCCAATTCCTGCAGAAATTCACAAGCTGAATGCATGTTATATTATCTCCCCTTGAAAATGATAACGTAAGAAGAGGGAACTGTATGTTACTCTTGGCAATTAAAGTGGGAATGAGTAAGTATAGGACTTCAGAAGAGCCAAAAGAACAACAGCCACAGAGGAGGATTTGCCTCCGACAGGTTCCTTGCACCTCCTTTCTGCAGCAACCCGGTGTTCGGTACCAGGAGCAGTCTCAGTTGGACTAAGCCCTGGAATGAATGCACCACCCAGCATGGCTTATATACAAGTTATGTGGAAGACCAAGGAAAGAAAAAAATTTAATGTCAAAGTTAGAAAAGCCTCCACTTTCAATTACATATACGTAAACTTTCTACATGCATCGACCTTGCCAGATGTTTCCTTATCATAATACACATCCCCTTATAAACATGACTAAATAAATACAACTTACCCAAATCAAATCCTCACCATTTCCCCATTTTACACTTAATGAATTTTCTCAGGTTTATGCACTTTTTCAGCATGCAATCTAAAGTCGAGAGCTTCTTCATGAGAACATGCCTGATTGGGAAATTTATTTTTTAAAAACAGTTATTGTGCCATGACACAAGGGTAGAACACTGTTTTAAAGGGCTGCTGACTTTGGACAATTTATATGCTAATTTCAGAAATGATTCCTCCTACATTAAATAAGGAGCTAAGGAATGTTCCAAAGGTCTAGACAGACCACACCATTAACAGATTGGGTAAATCAACGCTAATACTGCCCACAGCATATTACACCGTGTGAACTTTCTTCACTGCACACACTTTACTAATTTTAGTTCCACGTGGTTCCTCAGCTGACTGGCCAAAATATAAACTACACCAGATCCCTAAAGCCTCCCTGTGCCCATCTTGACCTTGGACTTGCCTTTAATATTAAACTTGAGGCAAAAACTGAATGGTCACACTTTTTTATTCAGGGTACATTTATAAATGGTTTATAAAGGGTTAACAAATGATTAATAGATTATAAAAATGTTTAAAAAGTATGGACAGCTATGAACAGTAAGGATAGCTGTTATGCACCTAAATGATCAGCTATTTACGAAAGTACAGATGCATAGCCCGAACTCCATCAGTGTAAAGGCTAAGTCTGGAGAACAATTCAACTATCTTCAAACTTGTTTGAGCACTGACAAATCCTCCAGCATTTATTAGCAGTGTTCTGAGGCTATTATTGTTTTAAAGGACAAGTCAAATCTGGCACCAAACTTAGACTTTGTACAAACAAGCTGTTATAAAGCCTTAGAATAACAGAAAGATTTCCAGTTTTTATTTTACTTCCAATAAAAATGATCTTTAAACAAACTCTCATATGGCATACGTAATCCTAACAACGCAGAATTGAAAAACTCAAAATGAAACAAGCATCACTAAATTAAAATAGAAGGATCATAAAATACTAAGATCAATTGAATTTTTAAAATTCCTTCTGGTTTTATATCTGAGCCTACTAGCTACACTGCTGAAACAAGGCATTGATGCAAAGCATGATGCTGAGTCTAAGTGCTTACTTGTCACAGAAAGAACAATAAAAATCTCACTAGTGATGAAATTTTGGTTTTAGAAATTAACTCAAATCAGCATCCAGAGCATTTACAGCATCTTGTGCATTATCATGATGTGACAAGTTCTTGCAATCTCACTTATAAACCGTAAGGTACTAAATACTATGAGGTACCTTCACATGACAAAAATCTGATTTCTTTTCAACAGAAGTAAGAGCTTCCGATAGACTTTGTTTTCTTTCTTTTTTTTCTTTTTTTCTTTTTTTTTTCTTTCTACTCAACTGTCTGAGGATTATACCAAATGCAAGTGACTCACACAATCTCATAATCAGATAGTGTAACATTTTGGGGACACAGAGTTGAATATTAAGTAAAAGAGCACCAAGCGTACGCCTCCTCTCATTGAATTCAATAGCTGAACTTCCACTGAGTGCCAAGGAATTCGATTAGGTATTCTGTTTATAATGTGGGTGCCAGCAAACTCTTCCCCCCCATCACACACCCCCCCAACTAATCAGCTTAATTATATCACAGGAGCTATATCTCAGCAAACTACAATCAATTACGAAGCACAGCCTTCCATAAACCAGTACAAGCAGGATCCCAAGACCTGAAACAGCTAATATATCACACACAGCCAAGAGCATGCTTTGCTATACATCAGACACCTCAGTCAAGACTCCTGATAATGATCAATGATGGTAAATTGGCAGCTGGACTACTGGAAAAATTCCAAACTTCACCTTCCAGCTACAGGAATGAGGAGGATATATGCGAATGTGATCTTTGGCAGGGAAAGATACATTGTTTCACTGCTGTGGGAAAAATGCTTAATGCTCAAACATTTCCTTAAAGTAAGATTACAATGAAACATTAGAGGTAGCATTATTAACGATAATCAACTTTCCTGGCTAAATGAAAAAATAACTCCAAACTCATCTCCAATCTGCAGGAAGAAAAAAAAAGAAAAAAAAATCTAGTGTTTCATGCCCTCGCTTTTTTCTGAGCACTTCAGCAGAGTTGCTTAGCGCAAAGAGAATAGGCCCTTGTGTGCTTTGGTTTTTGAAACTCAAGAAAGTTGCCAACTTACCTGTTCTCTTTCCCCATCAATGAATGACGAGGAGATTAATCAAAATTTTGAGGTTAGACTATAACACTTTCAAGATACTGAAAAAAGAACCCTTACACCCCTGATTTATTTCTGAATGGTGAACCTTGACCAGGAAATAACACGCCTCTGAAGAGACACACAAAATGTACAGAGCTTTAAAAAGGATTTGGGGATCTCAGAAGCCAAAGTTGTTGCTGAACTCCATGACACACAGAAAAACTGAGCTGGCTTTATAATCTTTGCATCAAAACCATTGCCATAAAATATTCCATTGCCTCACACCAAATCAGGACTTCCCGTCAAACCATGAGATATTCCACCACTGACCATGCCGGAGTGTTGCCGTTGCTACCACTGGGGCAGTACCTCACCTTGCGCCCACAGCACAGGAAGCACTAAGGAGGCACTGTATGCTGTGGGAAGCCAGGTTCAAAAAAGTATGTTTCTCGGATATTCTGTCTTTCGTGCTTTTCCCAAGACAAAAATAAAAACCTAGAACAACGATAAGAACGTTGCTAAATATTCATACAGATATGCTTCCTGAGAAACCATTAGTAAAGCGCAGGCAGACAGATGTCTGCTATTGAGCACATGCGTGCATACATACACATAAATATATATGTAAAAATACTCTATGCTTCTCAACAGAAAGAAATGCGGTCCCCAGTCAGAGATCATTCAGAGGCTCTGACACAGCATTGTCCACCCAGTT
Organism: Fulmarus glacialis; assembly: GCF_000690835.1. Taxonomy (NCBI): domain Eukaryota; kingdom Metazoa; phylum Chordata; class Aves; order Procellariiformes; family Procellariidae; genus Fulmarus; species Fulmarus glacialis. The sequence continues at coordinate 48,580 of NW_009226242.1, read as the reverse complement.
TAGAGCCACCTTTCTCCCTCCCTTTCAGTTTTTTCACCTCAGCTTCATTCCATCATTTACCTCCTGTGCAGGTTCAGCCAACTCCTTTCCTTCACCAATCCACTTAGTTTCCCCCAAAGGATACCTTAGGTCAAAAAGAAAAAAAAAAACCCACTGAAATTAATGTTATTTTATTATATCATTACTTCTCTGTATGTCCCTTTCCTTATACTGCCTTTTTAGGTTACAGTTTCTTTAGGACAGGGATTATTTACTGTTCTGTGTACCAATACAACACAGCACCAGTCTTAACCAGCCTGTAGTCACTACCATAAGAAGTTGAGAATAAAAAGAAACTGCCTTTGCCCTAGGTAAATGCTCTCCAGAGTGATATCAATCATATTTATCCACCTTTGCAAAAGGAACCTCAGAAAGCACATAACAAACATGCTAAACATTATAGAACCTAAAACACTAATTCTTTTGAAAAACATTTATTTGAAACAAATTTTATACTATGAAATGTAATCACACTTTTATTCTAGGCATCTCTGAAATATTAAATCATGGTGGCAAATTTGTTTTTATTCAAGTCTTGCTCATTTATCTTTTCAGGGTACTTAGGAGTAATTCATACCTGTTCACAATCACTCCTTTCTCTTCATTGAACTGCCTGAATACAATTAGGAAAACAGTCAATTTGTAAAAATTGTCCTATGAGAGACCATATTTGGATATAGAAGAATTTCAAAAGACTCAGGAAAATGCCTGAAAAGCATTTAAAAAACTGTTTCTGAACATGTTCAGCATCTAAATATTTTTTACTGATAATTTTATAGCAACAATTTACTTGATTTTCTTAGTGGCAAAGCACTTGGAAAATATAAAAGCTAGGCTATAGGTATGTTGCCAATCTGCTTTTAGGGTCAAAAAAAACCCACAGTGACATTCTCTGCGATTTTCATAATACATCACATGTCTGAGCAAGGCCACTGAAACAAGTGGAAGTCTTTCAGACTCTTCAGTGGACTTAGAATCAAGAAAGAATTCCCTCTTCTGCAGAACGGTTCAAAAGCAACTTAACCACAAATTCTGCAGAGTAGTAGATGAATTTCTACCACTCCTATGAAAGCAGGAGCTCAGAATCCCACCCTTCTAGTTGGGAAAAACATATTGGGTTATTGCAAGGACTAACCCATTCTGAGATGCCAAAAGGACCCGTTTTCTTTCCCATGAAGCTCAAGTTTCCACCTTTGGCTACGTTCTCAGAATACAAAGTCCTGTTTTTAACCCAACTCAGTAGGGCATGCAACAAGGAGAACAGAGGAACTTCCCTGAGCATGCATCAAGCAGTCAGCCAAGGCTGCTGTAGCAAGAGACATCAGTTTCAGATCAAGATGGACCGTTACAGCCACCTTATCTAATCACCTCCCTCACTCAGACCAGAAACTATCAGGCAGATCTAAAAAGCTTAAAACTGCACATTCCAGAAAGGCACCCACTTGGCAGCTCAGAAGTACAACAATAATGCTTCAAAATGCCATACTGCTTGAAAAGGGACATCTGAAGTTTTTGCTGTGAACATTACTCAGATATGGAGAGGATGTACCTCCTAGCTTAGTATGGTATGCAGCATACATCATGCATTCAGAAAGCACAGTGTGTTTTAGATCTACGATCAAAACCTGGCAGGAACAGTTCTTTTAGGAGGGGAGTTTGAGTAGTTTATCCATGAATTCAAGCTAAATTAAGTAGGTGATAAATCCTTCAGCCCTCTGCTGGTGAACAAAAATGATGGAAACATTATTTTATGAATAATACCTAATCATTAATTTCCTTTTACATAAGACCACATGAAATTCCAAAGGTCTGTGGTACACTGGAAAAGAGGTATAAAACCCTAATTTGTAATTGGGACACCAATTTACCACTGAATGAGGGTAATGAGTCAGGACTTAAACAAGAACATTCAAAATGCTGAAGAAAAAGAAGCCAGACACTTCTTTGGGCATCTGTGATCAGAATTTAACTGAAATGTCCTAGACTGTATTACAGAAGAATTCATGGTATTAATGCAACCACATGGATTATTGACAGCTATTTACCACATGCAGAGATAACTATACCACTACCTGTCAACATTATAGCTCATACTCAGTGTAGATTCAAACGAACTACTCTACAAATGTTACATTTCAATTTTCCTGGGAAACCACTTCCACCATGAGGACTGCACACATACTAGGACACCAAGGCATCTCAAACTGCCAGATGCCACTAGTGCTCATATGGTCACACCTACATTGCTTTCTACAGCACTGTCACTTCAGAGCAACTGCATTTCACCTCAAAGTGCCCCAAAAATACATGAATGCTTTGATGACTTAGGTTGCCCTTCTTCAAAATGACAGTACCTTCTTTCCTCTTTGTTTGCTCAAGAATTTGTGTAGAGTCTTTCCTAATTACACAGTCTGAAGCTTTCTAGCTAAAACAAACTTCCATTAAAATAGGCTAGTCACTAAAATCACCCTTTTAAAAATGTGAGGTTTGGGTGCACTTTCGTTGAATCCAAGGCAGATCGAAGGGTACCTTCAGGAATTCCAGCTAGCTTTACTGACCTTTGGTTGCAGTCACTGAAGCTGTAGGGACTCTACACATCATTCAATGCTTATCTTACAGATCCTCATACTATTTTGTTAACATGATGTTTTTACATCTCCTAGAGATTTGCCCTAAGATAGCATCCTTCGCAACAGCCTGCAGAGGTACACACGCAATTATCAGCCTGTGAACTGCCCTTTTCCACCCACTGGAAACAATCAAATATCTTTGACACAGGGAAGCTTAACTGGGAGGAAACGGTGGTTATCCTCTTGAAGTAATCCCTAGAGAAGATGAGAATGTCATTGCAAACTTGTGGAAAAAAGAAAGGTTTTCCATTGTCAGCATGCAAAATAGGCACAGGACAATAGGCACTGTAGTTTTTCTGCAATCAGGTTGACAAGTCCCGGCAAAATAGGCACAGGACAATAGGCACTGTGGTTCTTCTGCAATCAGGTTGACAAGTCCCAGAATGGGAAGAAAACGAAATGCAGAGGCAATTCGTTCCAAAAAACTATTGATTAAGAGTTACAAAGTTGCGATTTAGAGAGCTGACTCCTCAAAAAGACAGGCGCAGCACACACAATCTTGAAAAGGACATGAAACATCAGTACCAGAAGAGTTATAATGGACTTCTAATAAATAGCCTCATAAGTTTTTCCAGTATCAGCTTCTTTCCTCAACCAGTGTCTTTGTCCAAAAGAAAATAAGTAAATTCTGCTACACATACTGCAAACAAAAAATTGACAGCACTCCCATTAGTCACTTTCATTTTCTACCACCAATTCTCTTAATCACCACAGGCTGACATAATTCCAAAGCGGCTTCAAATACATTCTCTACAGATAAAAAGTTCATTGTTGTTTCTACCATCACATTCTCACCAATGACTGCATTCCTAGTATGCACATTAGTGCCAAAGAGAGGTATCATAACAGTTTGGACACTTGACCTTCAGTACCATAATCCCTGTCATTTCCAGTCTGCACCTTAATGTTCTGCAAAGTTCTGCAAAAGTTAACACAAAGCATGGAAGCAAATAATGAAACACTGCATAAGGGGACATTTTCCCCCTGTACAGGCAAATACAAATAAGCACAGAGCTGTGTGATGCAACAATTAACAAGGGAATTACTTAAACTAATAAGAGAAAATGGCAGGGATGAACTGAATTCACTATAGTTAAATCGCTGCAGATACAACAAACAAGATAATCTAATGTAATAACCTCATGACATCTGGTCCAAATACAAGGAACGAAGTCTCACTGCCATCATACCATCATTGCCATCTTTCCCCATTCTCTGTTTTGTGCCTTCCACTAGGCAGCTCCCTTGGCTGTAACATCTACCTCCTAACTGCTCCCTAAGTGATGTGGTAGCTTACATTTCTCACAGAAAGCACATTACGTCATTACTGAGAGAGATGTGCTCATTTTGACCTATCAAATCAGTGCTGATGCCTCCAAGACTTCCCCCCCGCCCCGTGTTACCATGACAGTTGAGATCACCTGAAACATCTGTGCTTGCTCTGACGCCCTGCCCTCCCAGCTTCCCGAACACAGAGGCACAAACACACAGAGGGAGGGTTTCATCACAAAGGATCAAGTCCGGGTGCATTTGGTGAAGACTGAATTTGTGGAATTTGTTTCCTGCTTTGGGTTTTCCAGAGTTCACCTCCATGCCATGTCTTCTTGCTTGGAATGGGTGAGTAAAACTAAAGAAAAACAATAACAAGTCCTTCCTATAACTGAACAGATTTCCTTTCACACATTGCTTCTTGCCTAATTTTGTAAGCTTTTCAGGGCAGGGAACATATGATGTCTTTGTCAACTGATGTGTTAACTTCTAATAACTATCTCCAGCAGTAATACGTACAACCAAAATAGTAATATAATTTTAGAGACATCTTTCTTCAAAAAGTTCCCAACAGTACTCAAAACAGGGTGTAAAAATAGGCTTTATTAAGCTCTGCAGGAGCCAAAAGCCCTTATTCCTTGAAGAGGCCATATGCCACCAGTGAACAAGGGTTTAAGGCTCCGAGGGAGCTGGGATCCACGAAATGCTGCCTGGTACAAGATAATAACTTTTGAAGATGCAGGAGCAAGCACTGAATTCTGAGCTCAGCGAGAGGTTGGAAACAGGGCAGCTCTTCTTCCGAGGTAATACCTTGTTTCTATGGGTTGTGGGCCTTGGCTTCAGCAGGGACTCCCAAATGCAGCCGAGTCCTGAACCAAACAGAAATCAGTGTAGCTGAGAAAAACTCAGCATCACGAAGGCAAGATCTTGAGTCCAGACTGTAAGGATTTGGTAGCTCACATTCAGCTCAGCACTCAGTAGGAGCTGTGAGCCAGAAGTCTCTCCTTATTGCAGGGGCATGCCATTCTCAAGCCAGCCTGTCCGTGATGCCTGTAGGAAGTCTGTGAGAGCAGCCTCTTACACTTCCTTCAAGTACCCTAAGCACGGGCATTTGTCCCCAAACCGCTTATATGCTTATCTTCAAAATAAAATATGGCTCTGTGGCATAGCATTGCACAGATTGTAGTTCAACCTATACTTGGAGGATTGTTTCCAGCATGAATTGTTAGTGGGACCTTCCAAACACAGCAGAAATTAAAACCTGATGGTGGAATACTTCTCTACAGTTGCCCATTTTTAACTTTCTTATTGCTAGGCAAAGTAGCAAAAGAAAGATGTTAAATTCCTTTCAATCACTGAGTTTCCACATTTGCAGCAATACTGCCTATAAAGTTTTAGATTGATAGCATTTCCACAGTGGTGATAGCAGAATGGGCAGTTAGAAGGTAAGATACTTACTTACAACAGCAGCAACTCACAAACAAGTTAGCAAAAGCTAGCAAACGAAGTTGTAACTTTATAATGTGTATGATGAAAAGGAAACATGCATGTTTGTATGTATGCACGCTATAGTTTGTGTCCTCCTTAAGGCCATAATGCATTCCTTTGTATGAACTACACCATGAGGTGTACAGCACCGGCCCTCTCCAGGGCTGATGTTAAAGGAAAACACAAATCAAATAAAAACAAATTCTCTATCTCTTCACTGAAATGAACACATCCAAAAAAAAAAAAAAAAAAGGACAATATTTTCAAAGTCCTTCAAGCACCATCCACATTATCCAAAAAGACTCAATATTTACATTGTAGAATAAATATGGGGAGGCTAACTCCTTCCTAAAAGGATAATAAATACTAACTGTCCTGCTTCTCATACTTGTGTTACAAAAAGCCAGACACAACTAATAAAAGTTATCAGTTTTGGTGAAAGTGGATACTGCTGGCCACACTCACAGACCCGCTTGATTCCTTCCAGCAGAAAAGCAATTTAGAACTATTACATGGCTTTATTCACACCGGCACCAAGCTATATATCTTAGGAACAAGCTTGAACTGTCAGGGATATGGGATCTAATTTGGGAGCTGGTAGTTGTAGTAATCACCTTAAAGCTCCTCACTACTCTATCACAGAGCTAAAACCTGCAGACGCCACACAGAGACATAGTTTTTATGTGTACATGTACATATATGTTTATACACTTTTTTTTTATTTATATATACACACACACACACAGAGATACATAAACATGCAAACACACTTTTGGAGAGTAATCTCCTCTTAAACACAGAGCACTCTCTCACCATAGATACCATTCTGAGATCTCATTTTCAGTTACCTATATCAAAATTATGCAGAACTACAGTTCTTACTGCCTTTATTTTGTTGGGATGACATGGTAAGCAGTAAATGCTCTGCTGCCACCCAATGACTTTTCCTGGTATTGCCCATTTCCTAAGACCATTTCCTCCTACTCCATCACTAACCAGATTTTTTAAAAAAAAAAAAAAAAAAAAAAATCAAGTTAAATTAAAGGCTGAAGCACTTTGCATACCTGTGGTGCCTTGGCCTCTGTGGAACATGGGACATCAGCACCTCTCTTCACCTGTATGCAAATGGCCCCAGTTCTTTTCATCATTCTGCCAACAGAAGCAAAACTTTATCTGAATTCCCAGTCACAAAAACATCATTGTGCTCTGGCAGTTAATTTTTACTGGTTTACAATGTACTTTCCTTTACACAAGAGATAATGCCAGCTAACCACAGCAAACCTTTCACACAGCTGTTATGCTTTATAGTTGATCAAAGCATTGATTTCGCAGTATTATGTCAATGCCAGACACGCCGATTCCCCTCACTGTTTTCACTCAGGGACTGTTCAGTTCCTTTCTTTGGTCTCATTACAAAGCACAACTTGTTTTAGCCCTTACTACTACATCTAAATTAGGTTTGCAATGGTATATATAAACACAAGTGGTAGCCCATCAGGTTTAAGTGAAAAAGGGAAATGTTGTTACTTGTATCTTGAGATTCACCCCACCTATAATTAAGTATTCAAATGTTTAAACACTTCAGCTTTCCTTGCAGTAAAAATATACATTTGTAGAATGCTGATCTAAAGAAATTCAAGAAACTAGCGAAGAAGTTTTTGTCAATATGTACTTGCGCACAAGAACAAGCTGCTCAGAAGAGTATGTCCAGATAGCTAGGGTAGCAACAGGTGCATCTGCTCAAATTAGTATAATTTAGTATTTGCAAGAGCAGTTTATATAATTAATTACTTTCAAATGTGGTTTACATTTTCAGTTATCAGCTTGAAATGATATAAAATACCCTGACTGCTCAATGGATGAATGCTCAGTTGAGAGCTTATTGTCACAGAGAAACCACAATTATAGGTTTAAAGGAAGCCCAGCAGTGCTTGATTTATTTTCACATACTTCATTACTATTCTAGTTTTGGCACATAAGATGTGGCAGGATGTCGCTGCCACCAGAACATATAGGTCCTAGAATATACACTAAAAACCTAAAGAAAGAAAGAATTAACTTCTTTCCCAAGAACTGTCTACAAGAAAATTTGATCATTGTGTTAAAATTTAGAGGTTGTTTTCAAAACGTTTTGTCCACTGCTGCTCTCTGGGGTTCTCAAAGATCAGAGATTGTTTTGGGACTCATTAGCAGTTAATGGTATTTAACTATATTTCATTCAGATGGGACAACGAAACTGGATTTGGCAGTTTGTAAGTTTCACTTTCTTACTCTTACATTTTCATACTCCAAGCACAATGCAGAAGTGTTCCACATACAAACATTTTGGTACAAACTGATGTGTATTACTGACAATTCACTGCCTCAAAACATACCTTCTTAGTTTTGCCATAAAAAACAAAACCCAATTGTATTCCAACCCCTTGATTCAGGCCCCAGCACTTAACTATGCTGAGAATGTGCCTTTAAGTGCATCCAGAAGTGCTGATCATACAGCCCAACCTGCATGGTCAGAGTCTAAAATGGGGTCTTGAACTCCCTCTGCTGGCTAAAATCACAACTAGAGAATTAAAAAAATCCTGTCATGCCCAAAAGGAAAAAAAGAAGAAAAATAGTATGTAAAAAACTTCAAAAAAAAAAAATAAAGACAATCTTTATATCTTCTTTTGGGATTTCGGTTTTTTTAATTGTCCTGGTTTTTAACGTCGTCTTTCTCCCTGCTTCCTCATATTCTGTAACAGTTAGGGTTGCAACTCAGCTTACAAATACACACCAAGTACAAACACACAAAGGTAAGTCTTAGGTCTTTTAAACGACTGCACTCTCCAACTTCCATAACCTCACACCTCCTTTCACACCTCCCAAAAAGCACTCTCCCACCCCCATGTTCTCCTGCCCACAGCTGGCCTCTCCTCTCTACCTCACTGGAGGTGATGGACAACTTCAGTCCTGCTGCTTCCCGGGGAAAGGGCTCCTGCCTCTCCCCTGGGCAGAAGCTACGTGGCTGGACTTGCTCCTAGGCTTTCCAGCATTCAGATGCACCCAGACCAGTGTCCTGCTACCCAAAGCCTACCAACCTCTGCAAGTTGGTGTCTCACAGTGAGATCACAGCACCTGAAAGGAAAACTCCTAATCTCCCAGTTTACTGCTCCCATGAAGCACCGGTCTGTGACTGGGAAGCTCTGGAGATGAGTCCTGCACAAATGATTTCCTTCTTAAGCAGTGTCAATAGATCACAAAGAGTATGGTATCTGTGACGAGACAACCAACCAATATAATGAGAGGACCTTTACAGGAAAAGGTGGGAGAACTACTGGAACGAAATCCACCGCCACAGCAGCAAATTAAGACATGTTTGCCAAGGACCAAAATTACAACTTTGGGTCAAACTTACTGGGGAGAATGGTCCACTAGAGGTAACGAAGTGGCAAATGTAGGATTTGGGTTCAGTCCCCACTCCTCAGAGAAATTCTTGTGCCCAAAGTCATTTTGTCTCCGTTCCTTCTCTGGAAAGTGTTCTTTCCTTGTCTTCTTCCCTTTATCTATTTTGACTGCAAGAGATAAGATTTCTGCCCCAAGGAGCTTACAGAGCAGACTCTGTGTCCCCCCAGTGCCTTCCGTGACATAACTCAGCTTTTTAAAACTTACTCCAAAAGTATTTTTAGAGCACTGCATCTGACCCACCACGATCTTCCACAGGAGTATTCATTTCTAAGTCACAACTAACCAGCTAAGATGATATAGTACAGTTAGAAAGATTGTGCAGTGCTGTGACCATAATGCTGTAAAACGACTTGAAGCATATATGGCAAAGCAGATTGTGTTAGTCAGAGGGCTCCAGTCCCATTAACCCCACTGGTAACCCACCTCTGCAGTAAGGTACTTCCAAATTCAAATGGCAACATTCTACACATATCTTACTTGAGCCTGAACACCATCACAATGTACAAGACAGACAATCAGATCTAATGATACAACAGTCATCAAGGCATGGGAAGGTATTTACCTCAATCATATAATGTAACAGTGGAGCCATCACCAAAGGCCATGGAAAAGCAGTGTCGAGGAAGGTCACAGGGTACCATAACACCCCTTGATAGTCTCACGTAAGGGCACAAGCCAATGTAGATTTGCTGGGGGAGAAAGCAACTGTAGCAATGAAATAGCAGAGCTAGATCCCCACAAATATTCCACCAAGAGTTTGTTCTGTAAAATGATACAGTACGTGTTCTGTAAAACATTAGTTGGGTTTTCTGGTAAGTCTGTGAGCACACTAACATGCTGGTGGCCACAGAAAACGTAGCTGTAAAATAACGTCGTTGGGACAAATCTTGCGAAATTCCTTCTTATATAATGAAACTGCCTTCCTCCCAATGGGATTCTTACATACATTGATGAGTCACAACCCTTTTTATCTGAACCACCATCTTATCTGTATGAGATTTAATTAAACCCTTCCTCATTTAGTAAACTAGATGTGGTCCTCCCCAAACACCTGTTCATAACTGTCTGGTGAAAAGCCAGGTAACACCTCTCTGTGCAAATGAGAAATCACACGCATGAAACTTTGGGGCAGAACTGAATATAAGGTGCTCCAGATCTAAATTTCACAGTGGCCACCTATACAATGTAGGTGAGTTTTAGAAAATTTAAGCCTGAACCCGAACCTTCAGCCCACACTTTGCTTTCCAGTATCGGCACAATTAGAAAGTACAGGAGCGTGCTGTACACATCTCTGGAGGACTGTATCAGGGTCACTCAGGAGAGAAGAAGAGAACCAAGGACTTTGGAAAATGTCAGAGGCAAAAGCTTAATAGTCACTGTGGAGGGTCTCAATCAAGCAGATGTTTCAAACACGTGCCTAATTTTAAAGTGCTGAGTTTGATGGCAGTAGATATTACAGTGGGCACCAACCCAAGACAGAGTTAAAGGGGAAAGGCTAGTGGACAAAACAGGAGGAAAACAGAGCATGGAAAACATTTTTTCATGTGCTCTGTTAGTCTATGTAATCTACCCTAGAGAGGCCCCAGCGAGCAAGTTAACTTCAGACCTCAGTTACAACATGTGGGCAACTTTACTGCCCAACAAAAAGTACATTAGACATTTATGATCTCACTTGATTAAATTCTCCTACTTATGACGCTCACTACTGGGTGTGTATGTGTGCAAGGTTAATACAAAAATCTATACTATATTTGTATATTAACAAGACTAAAAGCTCACCTGCATGGCAGGTGTTGCTGTGGCCACATGCTTGGGTTATGGATTAAACAACTCCTATCAAAAACTGGGGTCTATCGACCAAATCTAAAGCAAGAAAGGCAGGTGCTTTTCCTACTGATCTAGCTGAGGGCTCTGATTGAATTACATCAGGAAAGAATAGCTTTGCTTTCTTCATGAAATCTGATTAGAGAAAGAGAGAGGTAACACCTTACACAACATGGTGAAGCTTAAAGGACAATCTGCTCCTCTTATGGCCTCTTCTGCTGGCTACTTTGATCTAAGTTTTATTGTCTGGGTTTAACACCTTCACCTTTAGTTTTACAGAGAACTTCTTTAGAGCCGTTTTTCTATACGAAGTAATTGTTCAAGTCTTTTCAGAGAAACCACCAATTATCCAGGATGCTGGAAACTAAACACTTGTAGTTTTGGTGAAATACAAGATTATTCTCACGGGTATTAAACAGGTAAGGGAAGACACATTGAAGACTTAAGTTTTACTTTCTAAGATCATTGCTTAATAAAAAAGAGCACTAGCAACAGCTCAGCACATAATGTGTGGAACCAATTCATTCCTAAACGCAAGGAGACCTAACAAAATAATACAGGCTAGACTGGCTTTCCGGCTCACCTCAGTAGGATGCTCATTGTACAAGGTCATTGTTATACTACCACTACCCAGCTCAATGCTATAGTGTTACAGTTTTGCATCACACACAAATGGTAATTCTTTTCTCGAAGCTAACAGAACCCAGTCTGATTTTAGCCAGAATCCTACTCAGTAACCCTAACTTTAAGGTCAGAAGGGATTTTGATTCTTATGCTTACCTAATGTGACAGGCTGTGTAACATAATCCTTACAATTTGACTCAGTAATTTCTGCATCCAGCCCAGCAACCTGTAGTCATATTAGAGATTGTATTTCACATTACACAGACACACACCTGCTATACAATAGAACTCGGTCTTAAAAATGCACTCCATTTTCTATTTTGACATGAATTTCCATTCTTTCAAATGCTGATGATCCTTTGTCAGCAAGATCATACAGGGCAATTGGCCTCTTGGACAGTTTTCCAAATTCAATATGCTGTTGCAAAAAGCAACACTGAAAAGTCAGACCGTTCACTCACCTCAAAGAACAAAATACAAGCAGTGCAAAGGAAGAGGAGGCTAAAGAAAAACTCAAGCATTCTTGAAGTGAGTTTCAGGTCTGACAGAAATGAAAATTGGAGCTGTGAAATAACTGCTGTTTAGGATAGTCATCCTGTATTTTTTCCTGTATTTTTGTACAGCTACAGTAGTACCTTAGTTACTGGAATCTAGCAGTTTACTCACATTTACTAAACTTCCAGCACATGTGCCAGCCTCAGATGATCCCTACTAAATATTTATAAATCAGATGGCAACTCAGTAATAGCCCTCCCTCCTCTTTTGATAAGGTGAGAAATAAGTAGACTTAGAAGTTTTTTCTGCAATTTTAAAACAAAGTAAACAGAAAAGTTACATAAAAGAATAGGCAGTAGCAAAATTATAAGCCAATTGATGTGGAAATGTCAGCATCATTTTATAAACAGACAACTGAAGTTCACAGCTGTTGCAAAAAAAGAAGGCAGTATTGTCTGTTAGCAGAGGCAGTGAGCAGGGACTGCAGGTTTTATTCTCAACTCTCCCACGGATTTCAAGCTTGGCTGTGGGCAGATCACCAAATATCTCAGCTGATCATCTACAAAATAAGGATAGTAATATTTTCCTATCCCAGCAGGATGTTTTCAGGAAAGTACTTGGGAGGCACTCAAATAATGCAATGATGGAGGCCATGAAAGTATCTGTACAGAACAAAGACAACACCTGCTCAACTAGCTTAATGGAAAAAAGATGACTGAGACTGTTATAAGGAATTTCTAGCATTAAAGAACAGGACAAGCTACAATTGCCTTCAACTTACATTCGAAGTTAAAAAAATCAGCATCAGTAAACCATTTATTATACAGTTACTGTGGAAAAATTCTAAATATAGGACTAGATATGAAAATCAATGGAAATAAACTACATAAATGGCTGGAATTTTAAGTCAGAGAAGACATTTAAGTTTTCCCTTACTTAGGTAAGATGGGTAATCCATGACAAAACATCATTTTGCTACCCTTGGCAAACAAGTGCATATATGATGGAAGTAACTGTATACCACAGTTTTTCTTCCAGAATTGCAACAATTTTAGTTAACTAAGACACTTTAAAAAAAACACACATACTTATTATGCCTTGTGACTGCATTTTATACACAGTCTTGAAGTTCTCATATTCTTTATGAGAGATAATGATAGGTGGCTCCTCCAGTAGTTTGCTGTACACATCACTATGTGTTTTGTATTTGAAGAATGCCACCTCAGCCTTGAGGATTTTTCCTGACCATTTTCTCTCACTTTATGCTGGGGGGGAAAAAAAAAAAAAAATTATTCTACAAATATAGAAAAAGATTTAAGTACAGAATGAAATATGAAGTTTACAATTAAGGAATTCTGAGGATCTGGTGTTTATTCCTGAATTAGCAACAGATTTCCCATTACCTTAACTTCTTCATTTAGATACCCCATGATCTATTTTATCTTTAAAAAAAAGTGATGGTATCCCTGAAGGATGCAGGAAAGCCCAGTTGACAGTTCTGAAACACATTAGCCCACACTTCTACAAACTGACTAATGATGCTGAGCATGCTTAAGTCTCTGGACCATCATCTTTTCTCCCCATCGGAGTCTAAGTGCTCAATTCTCATTGAAAGGCTTCAGATCCTAAGCTGCCTTGGATCCAGCCAAACATCAGATCAATTTCAATTAACGTAATTCCCAACAATACAGCGTTACTTTTTGTAAGATTTTCTAGCTGCTTCTAGGAATTACGCAGCATCGGTCCCCTGGTAATAACTTTTAAATTCATTCACCAAACTAAGTTTGATAGAAGAGCTATCAAAGTGTCAAAGGCATAAGTGTCACACATTTTGTGACAACTGGTAGCAAGTAGAGCAGAATGCCCAAATTAAGTGTTCTCACCAAGGGAAAGGTGAAGTTATCTGATCTGCTCGGCTTGCCAGTGAGCAAACGCAAACTGGAGAAGGGCAGCACGTTCCTCCTCTTGCCCAAAAAGGTAAGAGATGTAGAAATGAGACTAAAGGGAACCCAGTAGAGAGAACTGCACAGCGAACTACGGGGAGATAGTGCAGGGACCAGGGTATGCTGGTCGAGTGTTAGCAACAGAGCACATACAACTAAATCTCATCTTCCTGTTTATAATGGGAAGCTGAAGGAGCATTTTTTTTTTGCTATCTCTACTTGTAAAACACTTGCATGCTGTAAACATTTGTAAGCCATTAGCTAGAACCAACAGCACATGCTGTAACAACAAAAGCTAGGTTTGTTACAGCCATGGGAATTCTTTCCAGTGAAACCACAGAGAGGTAGGCGGGACAGGATCTGAGGGACCAGCTGAGACATCACCAAGCAGGGGCAGGTTCACAAACATCCAGACAAAGCTGTAGCAGGTGACTGTCAAACCCTTCCTAAAAGGGCACTCAAGTGAAGGGGAGCCTGTGACCTCCCAGAGTACAGTGCTCAGAGTTAGGAAGCATCCCTCTTATCTAGCAACTCTTTTTGCCAAAATCCAAACTACAACTTGTCCTCCAATCGGCACGCAGAGATTAGACAACATCAACAGTTCGCTCCTCTCAATCCTTTACATACTTGAATATCGTTTAAAAAAAGTATTTGCCTGTCTCTTGTTTGCCTGAACAAATTATGTCCTTCAAAGTTCTTCCCAATCCACACCTTCCAAATTTCTTAAGACCTCTATTACTGTCCTATAACAAATGTCTACGCCCCCCGTTCGTTCTAAAATGCAGGGCCCAAAACAGGAATAGTGGGGCCTAAAGGGAAGTACTATTACAAATCACAGCAAAGCAATTTTCTTTTGATCTCTTTCAGATGCTGTTAGCTCATTCAATTTGTAGTTCACTATAAGCCCTATAATATTTGTCTTCTAATACCTGCTCCCTGCTCTGTACTTACACATTTTGTGCTTCTAAACTGTAACAGTCCATATTTATCTCTTAGTTTTTACTGCGATAATTTTGGCAATTTCCTCTGGTTTATTAAGGTCATTGTGAAACAGTGTCCTATATAGTGAAGTGCTTAGCGTTGGAATAGAAACCAAATCTTATCCCTCCACCCCCTAGCCCCAAATTATTTCTACCCAGAGTTCACATCACAAATGGCTCTGAATGTTTGTAAAGACTGCAGATGAAGTCAAAACCGTTTGATTTGTGGAAAAGTCCCATCAGTTGAATGGGCTTTTAATTAGACAAAAATCTAGTGAAAGAAAAAAAAAAATCATCAACACTTACATAAAAAAAAGCAGGCAGAGACCAATTTTATTTTGTTTTCAATAAAATCCCAAGACAGACGGAGTACTGAAATGACTTCATCTGACTAAAGCACAATGTTAAACAATAGCAGAAGCCGTGGTAACACTATGTACTGCTCATAATATACCTGCAGGCGACAAGATAAACCATCTAACAAGGTAAGAGATATCTTTACCTCACATTTCAGAGATAACTAATCTATACCCTGCATTAGTTTCCTATAGGCCCCATTTTTCTCTTATAGCTTTGTATGTCCCTATATTTTTTTTGTGCACATTAAAAAATGTTGGGGTGATGAAAAAGCAATGTTCCCTAAAACATCTCAAAAGATGTAGAATATCACTGCAACAAAGAGGCCAAGAAAGCATGCTTCATGCACTTCGTTCACATAAACCCTTGACACCCAAGACTGTTTCTTCCTTTGTCTGCAATTTCTACAGTTACTAGATTATTATAGCTGCCCTATTTGCAGCTCTGACCAATATAAGCTTTTTAATTTTCTTCATAGTTAATTGTGCTTTTGAGGTTTATTACTGTATTTCTGTATTTCTACTGAAAGTATCAATATATCAATAACACTTCAATTGCGTCCATCCTCTCCCTCCACTCCTAAATCTTTAAGTAATACAAATTCATAGCAAATCAGAAAGGGGAAAAAAAAAAACATCTGAGGAATCTCAAATTAGGCAACAGTCTGGTGATTAAGGCCCTCCTTCAGAAGCTAGAAAAATCTGGGCCTGATATAATAATGCAAGATGATCTTCTATTTACTTTGGCTTTCACGTGCTTCACCTAAGCATGCGCAACAGCCATGGTCAGAGACATCAGCAAACTTAAGCCTTTAGCTTGACCCAGAATTAATTTTGTTCTGTTCTGAAAAAAGAAAAAAAAATTCTTCTAAACCAGAACCTGTTTCAAAAGAATGCCATGGACTCTGCTTAATTATGTACAAAATCTGTCCCAGTTGAAATGCTATGAGAATGCTTATTGCACTGATCTTTTCAGGAAAAAAAAGAGATGAAGGAATACCTAGTTTGCAGATGCAAAGACTGAAACACACATGGAAATCAAGCTGCTAAACACCCACAACGCTCAGTTCCAATGAAGTTTCACCTTAAAGATTAAGCATATCAAGTACCTACAGATGATGTCATGCGCCTCTAGAACTGGAGAATAACAGAGCAGCATACTTGAGGTCCTGCATTTTGAAACCAGGCAGTTATGTCCCAGCTGCATGTAACCTCTTCCATGAGCCCAGCCTTCAACTGGTAAAGATAACGGGAGCGTAGATGCTGAGCACAACAGAAATCAGTAGCAGGGGGAAGGGCAAAAACAAACCACAAGAATCATTTCAACACCCCAATTATTTTCATATTTTAAGAAGGAACTTGTTTTTAATAATGCAAACCTCAAATTTTACCCAGTTACATACATTAATTTTCATGATTTTACAATTATTGCATAAGACTTGTGGTTGTTTACATCTTCCAGTACAAGTGACATTAGGTACCACAATTTTGTATTAAGTTCTAGTTACACTTTCAGTCAACTACACAAATGTGAAACAAGAACAAGACTAAGACTATTCCCTTCAGAAAGCCTTCACATTTGTCCAGATGCAAAGATTGCATAATGGAGACATTTGTGATGGTTATGATAATCCCACACCAATTTGTGTTGCTTTGGTAGATTGTAGATTGGAGGGAAAAAAAAAAAACCCAAACACTCACACAATCCTAAGAGACAAAAAAAAAAAATAGCTTAACTTGCAGGCTGATAAGAACTGGCCATTTCCTTTTTGGCAAGGCAAAGCTACTTCTTCATGTATTCAGAAAAGTAGAAAACAAAAAAAATTTTTTTTTTTTTTCAGTAAAAAGACAAAATAGACTACTTAACCTCTGTTAATAACTGCCAATAAATCGGTCACGGTGATTACATCATGCTAGAAAGAGCAGAAACCATCCTGACATAAAGCCATACTGAAAAAAAGAAACTCAGATCTAGAAAAACTGTGTGCTGGTGCCTCTATCTACTTGCCATGATGTGTGTTCTAAGTGCATGACTGAAAACAAGCATGGTAATGCCACTGAAACCAGTGCAAGTGAGTTACTGGGTGGATTATTCTGTAACACAGACAAGACTATGGCTTAAGAGGCAAGATTACAAAAGTAAAGAAAGGTTGCAGGAGTAGCTCAGAGCTCAGTTCAGATTTGTTCTACACATATGCAAGCTACAACACATATTTTGTTCCACAGCACAAGGAAAATATAAGCAGAAGATAAAGAAACAGAAAAGAATCACTACGCAACTTCGGAACAGTGAGACAACAAGGCAGAAATATGCTTTTGAGCTCAAATGCACCATCATCCCAGATATTTTCCTCTCCCTTATGCAGGAAAGAAAAGACGAATGATGAAAAAAGAGGAGGAAAAGTATACAGGATGACTGCTTGGCACTTTTGAAAAGTGTTTTGTTATCTAAAAAAGGATCAAATAACTTATAAATAGTAGCAGTGTTTTATGGCTAGTTACCTTCCCCAAGCCTTTGTCAATGCAGAGATGATCACAATAATGTCTATTTTGGTGACAAGTGTTTCAATGACAAGGCAGCACCCCAAAGGGTAGTTTCATTTTTACATATAAAAATAGTAGTTGGGATTGATTCTATTCTTCATAGTGATTTACTAGTTATGTGACAAAGATTCAAACAAAACCACCTTTTTTAGAGGACTACTAAGGGATAAATGAAAAGCACGTGGACATGGCTTACTGTTAATTCTCCACTTCAGATTTGTTGACAAAATTATTTATCCAAAAAGTATTACCCATTGGAAAGTTAGTGGTATACAGCATGTGGTCATTAAGCCATAAAAGAATGTGATCTTGCAATACTGCTTGAGCACTTTCAATTCCCACAGACTCGAATGAAAATTTGAACTGCTAAGCACTTTGATTATCCCATTCAACCCTTTTTTCTCCCCCCCCTCCCCTTTAAGTGGGAGACTCGCAGTGATCATGGTGCTACATTCCGGCCAAAGTTCATTCCCCTCAGCTTTTCCATGGAATATGATACAGTGTAGAACAGGACTTGGAAGAAAGTAAAAGGAAGAGGTTCACTAAAAAGCAACATGAGAATATTTACTCTAAAGGAGAGCTCAATTTTACCACATTGAAAACCACGAGTGCAATTGCTCCATTCAAAGTTATAACTGCTCTCAAAGTTACCAACATGATGCAACCAGCACGAACCCTATGTGCAAAGTAGGCAGTCCCTGTTACTAAGTTGAAATTGATTGTGTTGTGACATGATTACCTCCTGAAAATTTGGTAAGATATGCTGGTGTCACATTTCAATAAAAATAGTGTTTCAACTCTCACTACAAAAAGATTAAGGATTTTGTTCTGGTCCTGCCTAATCCATTCACGAATTGCAGGGCATGGCCTTTGCCAAACTCGCCTACCAGAAAAAGCAGTTCCGTTTTCCTGTGCTGAAAAAAGTAGCAGGCTTAGTGGTTACAAAGTTCACAGTTTAAAGTGCACTGTCATTTTAAACACACTTTCCCTTCTTAAAAGAAGAAAATAAAACTTTTTGACACCAACAGTTTATAAAAATAACAGCTGCAATATTCCTCTAAAATTGAAACTTAAAATCAAGTCAAATTAGCAAGATTCAAATCTTTTTAAAAAAAAAGATATGAACCAAAAATGAAAAAAACCCTCTTTCTGGAGAGAATTCACAACCAAAACCTCACATAGTGTCCTACAAGCCTCTTTCTTAACAGCATCTCACAGAAAATCCATTCAGTTTCTTCCAGCTGATAACCTCAAGAAAAAGGTCTAAATAAATCAGTCCTTCCCACCAGTCACCTACATAACTGCAGGTGTGGATGCTCGTGCAGTTTTTCCATCAACTCTTCCTCTGTAGGTTCTTCCAAAACATCTCTACAAAGAAAAAGCATGAGTTGTTAGAGCAGCAAAGGGAACTTCTCAGCATTTGTTTTTGCAATGCACATACTGAGATGTAACGTGTGCTTGTTTCAAGAATAAAACAAGGAATTAAAGTTACAATAAGTTGATGCTCCCTAAAGATGCATCTACTTGCAAGTGATCCATCCTTTACAGATGTGTCATGGAAACCAGCAGCTGTTTTCCCATAAGAAGTAAGGAAGCAATTTCCTGCACACAGTACAATACAACTGAAGGTCAGTAGATTTGTTTTCCTGAAAAAACTCCCAAATGAGAACGTGTTCCCAATGCTACTATTGAATATCCAATGTGCACCAGAAGTTCCACTTGTGCATGATCAAGTATCAACCCACCACCCACAATTTCATAATAAGCCAAGAACGTGCATCACTTTCCTCATCTTCCCTTTTCTTCTCCCTCTCAGCAGTCGTCCCCCCGCCCCCAACACCTCTTCTCCCATCATGCTATAGGCAGAAAGCATATAAAGGTTAGGCTACCAGGTCAGCTTAAAGCAGGCTTGACTAAAGCACTTACTGAATTTTTCCAAACACACACATGAAACACTTTACTTCAGAGGGAGGAAACAGAAGACAAGCCTTTTACCCTCTCGCAGCCAGCACATTTTCTTCAAAACAGATGAACATAAAAAACTAGATCGATTATTAAGCCCAGTTCAACTCACCTGAACATTAGTTCAACTGTCCTCTGGTACTCAATATCTGAAAGAGGCTCTCGATGACAGCGACGGTCCCACTTGTGAATAAAGTTCTGAAATGTAAAAGGAACAGGGAAAAAACCTAAAGGCTACTTCTGGTGACATCAGAAAAGAGATTGTATCGGGTCAATACATTTGCGGGTAAGGTTTGGGAGGGGGGGTGAGGTTTGTTTTTAACAGTGTCAGAGCAGTGATTTATTTAGGCATCAGCATATTTACTGGCTGCAGGTCACTACTTTATTCAAGCCTGTTGTTAAGGAATGAAATAACTTTCTCATCACACACTGAAAGAACAGTAGAGCAGAAGACAGCCCGGCTGCCTTCTACTCCTAGCAAGGACTGCCTCCCTGAGATAACTGTGTGAACTACCCACAAGAGTTCACCTGCTTTGAATTTCTTCCTCTTTAAAAACCCAACAATATATAAACATAGTCCTAGTCCAGGCATCACAGCTTAAACTCAGCTTCTGGTTTTGTCATGTTCCCTTATCCATTTTGAATTATTCTGACAAGTCAATACTAGACAGACAGCTCAGGCAAAAAAAGGGAGAAAATAGTGACATCCTGCTCTCCTGTTACAGAATGCTACATCTTGGCTCTTAGAGCAAACTTTGGCCACAGCCCTGCAGAACTAAGCAGGTAGAAGACTTCATAGGATTAGCGTTTACTAGAACAGAAAGTCTTTTCTGAAACGCTCATGGGCAAGACTGAGGCTCAGCATGAGACTCATACCTAAATTTCTGTCTAAAAGTTCGCCATTCTGCCTAAAGTAGTAAATTTTAGTTCTCAATGCAGAAAACAACAACAACAACAACCTCCAAAATAAGTCTTCATAGGTTTTAAGATGGGGTGAAGTGCCCTCTACAGGTACTCAATTTCTTCCATTACTTATAAGAGAAGTCTACAATGGTAACCTGGAGTAGATGGCTGCGATTAACGTTCTCTTCGCCATCAAAAATTCAAAAGGTATTTAGATTTGCAGAGAAGTATGCATACACAAGAAACCAGCGGAACTACATGTTCTTCATGGCATTGCTACATGTCCACAGCTTCTTTAAAAAGCTCTAGAGGATGAACTCTTCAAAATAAGTAATCAGTTCTACTCTTCTAGTGCAGTACTGAATAAGGGTAGTAATTCAAATCGGGGTGGGAAGAAACACAGAACAACCAAGTAAAATAAAAATGTAAAATTTGAAGTGCTAAATTCATTTGCTGACAAATGAAAATGCAAAAAGCCTGCAGCTTGAATAACTAATGCTGAAGTTAAAAGCTAACGTACAAGAGACAAGCAGGTTTGTAATACTTAAAATATTTTTCATCTTTATAGAGAGTGAGCTGCAACGACAAATGTACACACCCAATGAAACACAACCAGATTTATGACAAAGTTGCAAATAAAATACAAAATCATCTAGGAAAAAGAAAATGCTTCCTCAACATCTCAGGGGAATGGCGGCAAGGAGAAAGATTAAGTAAGCACATGCACAAAACCAATATACTTTTCCCAAAAAGTTGTCTGGGTTCTTTTCATTTCCCACATAAATTAGAATCTGTCTTCAGGATCTAATACCAAATAAACACACTTCCTTACCTCTAGAAGTAAAGCGACGAAGAGATTAACCCAGATGACAGAGGATATCAACCACCAGGCTACAAAATATATCTTAGCCCACCTGCAGATCAGATTAACAGACAGTAAATAAAACAGGCAGTAAATAACCTCAGCCTGAAAGCAATCAAAGAAAGCCATGAAATCACATTTTTCCTTGAAATATAATACTACTACTTTCTTAATGTAAAAGGAGGTCTGGAACAAAAAAATAAAAATAAAAAATTTTAGCCTCTCATTAAGTTAGCCAAACTCACTCCCCCCACTTAACATACCTAATTGAACTCTGAAGGGACAGAAAAGCAGCCGAGTAGAAGTTGGATCACAGCAAAAGATCCATTTAGGCTAGCATCCTCTGAGAGTGGTCAAAAGCAGCAGCACAGGAAAAAGAATGCAAAAATATGGCAAAATACCTATGATGCTACCCCCTAAGCGCTCTCCGAATCTCCAACCACTTGCAGTTCAGAGATTTCCTGAGCTAGAGGTAGCTTCCATTCATTGCAAATCCCAATGGATTTCTTTTTCACAACTTGTCCAGTCTTCACCAGACCACATTAAACATTTATCACACACAACAGCCTATAGAAGAGCATTCCACAACTTAACTACATGCTGGGTTAACCAGCCAAGGATCACCGGAACAGCTCAACCCAGAGGCTATCCAGTTCATTCAAACATTCCCATAAAGTAATTAAATACAAATGAAAAATACGTCCAAGGTTTTAAGTCTACAAAAAATTGTTCACCCACAGGGAAAATACAGAAGCAGCCCAAAATGAATTACAGCGATTCACTAATATCTCACCTCTGTGAGACTGGCTATTTTTTGGAACAAGACGACTACCACGCCAGTTTCCAATCTCTTCTATATGTGACCACGGATTTCGTGGTATCCACCAAGTACTAGACCAATCATCAAGTTATACAAGTTAAAGAACAGCCATGAAGTATTAAGTTTATTTTCTATATACCTGAATTGACCCAAAAGAAAAGTAAGCAGCACCCCTCTTCCCAGATGGCAGGAACTGTGCTATGTGTATAATCCCTACTCAGTTACCTTATAAGATAGATGTATACGGGACTTTTTCAGTATTATTACTGCTACTTACGGACTTGAATATCTTGAAAACGCTTCCAGAAAGACTTGCCAGTTGTTCACCACCATAACATCCCAGAGGGTCACCACTGCTGCCTAAATAACATGAGTAAAACAGAAGTTGAGTGGCTATATCACACACTTAATCCTCAGAAAATGAGGGGAAGAGACAAGCAGAGAAGGAAAGAGGCACAGATTCCATCAATGCTCAAACTCACAGCAAAGTCATCAAAGTTGTTCGGCCAATATTCCAGCTGTTCGTAGGTCCCACACTGCAGAGTACTGTTATCATATGTTGTGTTGACAGCACTATAAGAGAATTACAGGCTGATGTGAGCATAGCTTTCTATGTACTATACCTTAAAAACAAGATTCTTCTGAGTGCCTTGTAGAAAGGTAAGTATCTCATATGGGCAGAAAACAAAGGAAATAGTTAAAGTAGTATTTAAGCTACAGCTAGGTAAAATTTTTATTCCTGCAATTTCAATACAGCAAGAAGAAACAGAATGAGTAACAGATGAATAAAGTTTGTGTGATTTAACATTAAAAGAAGGGTAGTTCCAAGAATAAGAGGGGAAAAAAAACCCCAACCACAAACAACTCAGAGGTACTGAGTTGCAGATGCTTTTGAAAAACAGACTCTTTCTGAGTAGCAATGTTTAGAATGTTACCTGATATTTCCCAAGGGAATAACAGCACCTTCAAATAGCATTATGCCAGTTATAGCAAACGCATAGAAAACCACCTGGAAGGAATATAAGCAAGTATTAGTTTTGAATATTTCCATCACTAAAAAAGAAAACAATGCAATTAATAGGAAACTCATATTAGTACCACAGTTAAAGGAATTTGGTCAAGAACAATGCCTGAAGCTATTAAAGTGAAAATACTTCTCAATGTCTGTATTACTTAACTGTTTGCTCTTATTTTTTAATATTCTATTTAACTTTCAGTTGTTAAAATGCATTAAATCATTTTACTTTATGATCTGTTTTACTTTTCTGTGTCTCAGAATACTGATATTTAACTATTAACACTGCAGAATAGTGACTTAAAAAACAAAACCAAAAACAATACCTGTATTTACAAGGAATAATCTAAATATCTGGGGAGCTTTCTGCTAGATTCAGTGAAAATAAGCTTTTACTAAACCTAACTGAAGGACAAAAACAAGTCACTATATTATATTACATCAGCAACTTCTTTAAAAATGTTGTATTAGTCTAAAAATAAAGGTTTCAGTAACATGAAGGATTTTGGAACTTTTGTCTTTTACTTGTTAGAAAAGCAAACCTCTTTTTTAAGAGATACCTTTCACAGTCTTCAGCAGTTGCCTAAGTGATTTTGATTTTTATCCTAAAAAGATTGTTCTAGAAATAACCTACAAATGCACTCCTCTGCGTAAAGAGCCTTTTGTCCTAGGATGGGTTGAAACAAGCTGAGTCTTCAAATGAAAATGTCACTAGTCATATTTCTGTATTTTGCTACAAAACAGACCCAAGTGGGAAGTCTGGGAGGAAGAGAAGAGAAACTGCCCTGACCTATGAACCACAGCCCTTTGAACACTACTGGAATGAGCCAAAGCTGACATTCCACAGCCTGCCAGAAGATGGGGTATCTGGCTTGGCAATAATAAAGTTAATTTTATTCTTTGAAAAAGATATGCCCAAAACATGCACTGCCTGATAAATTAGCTAATCAGTTACATTACTTTATCAGCATGTGTTCCAGGCTAACATTAGATGCCTTACCATTGCATCAGCTAGTAATGGAGTCAGACTTCATTATGGTAGAAGCTCAGTGACAGCTTCTACATAGCCTCAAGTAAAAGCAAATTAAATTAATGGAAGGAGCAAACACCGTGGCAAACTTGCCTCACAATTGGTGCAAAACCACAATTCACACTCCCGGCACTAAGGACAATCAGCAGCAGACTCTTAAACCACTTCGGGAGCGTTATGTCTTACGTATATGGGTAGGGACACCACATTGAAATACTAACACATCATTCCTAAAAATAAAATCAAGCATATTACTACAGGCTCCTGCCATCTTAGCTACGTCTTTCAGGAATGAAAAGAGATTCCAGCAGCATGCTACAGCCCAGGTGCAGCCAGGCTGGTAGCAACACAGCTTTGAGGTCCTAGTGTAAAGCACAAAACAGCTCACCCCATAATTGCTCTCTGTCAGGGCTCTGATATATGGGCTCTGTCAGATCCAGCAGCAGCAATGTCAATCACTAGCTCCCCCACCTACCCACAACACACCCCTACCAGCCTCTGACAGAGGTGACAAACAAACATGTGCTCCTTTAGCATGGTGTACGTACTTAAGCACAAACTGGCAAAATTAGCAAAACTGCAGTCAGCCTTTAGACAGCTTATTACATTGAGTAACGGATTGAGTAATGAAAAGTTTTTCATTATACTAAAGCTGTTCCTATCATATGCAAGATTGGCATTTAGGCTCCTAAGACGTACTTTCACCTGCAAAGGCTAACTTCCCAGTTCGTGCACTCCCAAGGTATTTTTCAGTTTCAAGAGTAGCTTCCAGTGGCAAGTGTGACTTGTACAGCACAACGAAGTCATTACCAACTTAGCTTTGCCCAAACCAGTATCTTTATTTCCAATTGCAACATAAACCTTTCCAGACTGCAACTTAAGGCCCCTCCCATACGGATAAAAGCAGAGATTAGTAATGACAAAAACAGATATTCTGGGTAAACTGCATGCTAAGTATATAGACTAGAACACCTTTTTAGACAATACCTAATACACAGCAAATCCTTGGTCTCTAACCATTACCTGAAATTAAGGTATCCTTAAAAAAAAAAAAAAAGCCAAACCACCACAAACAACAAAAAAAGCCACCCAGGCACTCATTTGCTGTACCAGGAAGACATCGTTGCAAAGCCAGGAACTCAAGAGTTGGGAAATGGAAGATTTATGTAATGGACATCATGCATTGTGATCCATCCTTTAATCACATGTTTACAGACTATATGCTCTACACAGACACACCTAAAACAGGATGGCAGAGGCTTTTACAAATCGTGTCCAAACATGCCATCTCAAGACCTTCTCAACTGAAAACAATTTAAAGTTTTTTTGCTATTTACTTTAACATAAGCAATTCAGGGTAAGGAAAACCAGGCTACTTTTAGCATCAGATGAATTTTTATATGAAACTAGAGTATCCAGCCTGAGGCAAGCACTCTGAGAAAGTTTTAAATAATATTTTAAAGGCACTCCTAAAGGAAACTGATAAACAAGACACTGCCACTGTGTGCAGCCCATAACAAAACAGTAGTTTGTTGCAGCTTTGCAAGACACACCCTAAAGAACTGGTTGATAAAGGTGAAGTGTTACTGTTAATGGTGATTGCCATTCAAAGAACCTGGTTTACTTTGTTGAAGACATACCCTTATTATACCGCTAACTATAAGAAAGGAAATTACAATCTTGCATCATGACTTACCACAAGGATTCCTGCAAAGGCTCTCAAGTTTTTTACCAGATCCAGCAATGTAGTAACAACCAAAGCCATGAACTAAAACAAAGCAGAATTTTATACGCATGACATTCATCACACTTCCAATCCGTATCAAATTATTTTTACTAAAAGGACAAAGAAATACAAACCAGGAAAGTGAGCTATATCTAAATGCAGGTAACTTTTATACAGTGATGTTTCCATGAGGTACCCAAGATGAATGAACAATGCTGTAGTCCTTTTCATACACAGGCACTGTGACTTAAAGGGCTATATGCCTAATAGGACCAGAACAGGGGAGAAGAAAAAAAAAACAAACCAAAAAATCACAAGCACCCCACAACTCCAGATTGACTGCTTCTTATTTGATCCACATCATTTCTAGTTTACACTTTCCACTGACATTATGACTTCTGATTACATCAGGCAGATATTTATGGTTTACTGAACTAAGATACAAGTCCTGCACCTGACATTAACATGGGTTTCAAGCAAGTCTAAATGCAGGATTATAACAAACAATCAAACAACTCAAAGTGATTTCAGATTCAAGTACAGGTATTCTGGTGGAAATACCCATACCTGGAAGCAGAAAGAGGGATGCATTCCAAATCATCCTTTGTATGACCAAAATGTCTGGCAGTATCTAGTGAAAGCAAGTCTATCACCTCCTGAGTATCAAGTTCTTCAAGGATATCTTATCTACTCATCTAGTTAAGATTGAAGCACTGCAGAAGTGTTTCTGGATGCATTTGCCTACTTTAGAATACCAGCATCAATTGCCGACATCAACAGAACTTCCCTGCCACCTCAACGGAGAAAACCATCTAAAGAGACAGTGAGTTTGTGAGGTGCTGTGCAATAGTCTAGACAGTCAGAGCTGAGTTATAATCCCACTCAGGTGCAAGAGAATTGCAATCTACTACATGTTATTCTAAAAGCCTTTGACAAAGTTTATATTTTGACCAACGAAGAAATCAGCAGTGTGGAGGAATAAATAAGCACCTTCATATTAGGAATAATCCGCAGGAACCTGAACACAATTAACATGTTCACCAATCGCACCATATCCCACAGGGACAACAAGCCCATGAACTCGGGTCTCCTAGGAAAGATGGACGAAAATAACAAGTCAGAGAAACAGCCCATGACAGAAAGACACAGTTAAATCTACTGGGCTGCAGGTAACAGTAAATTCCCTACAACTTTTGGTTAACATCCACGGCATATTAAAAAATGGGGGGAGGGGCAGGAAGGAGTTTTATTTCCTCATGTAATCACTCTTTACAACCTATGACTGACTAAAACACTGCATCCAGTTTTGGAATCCCCAATACAAGAAAGGGACAAACTGCAGCAAGATCAGCAGAAAGCCAACAAGACAGTCAGTGGGTGATGCACCTGCCCTACAAATAGAAGCTGCAGGACGTGGGCTTGTTCAGCCTGGAGAACACTGCTTCAGGAGGATCTAGCAACAGCCTTCTAATACTTACGAAGTAGTCCTCAAGAAGACAGAAGCAAGGCTGTTTGGTGGTGCATAGTAGGCGGGCAAGGGACAGTGGGCGGGCAAGGGACAGTGGGCGTAAGCTGAAACAGTGGAGGCTCACACTAGATAAAGAACTTGTCAACCATGAGGACAGGTTACCCAGAGAGGCAAGTCTCCATCATTAGAGGCTTTCAAGTCCCAACTGGATAAAGCTTTGAGTAACCTGGTCCAGCCTTGCTTTGAGCAGGAGGCTGGACTAGAGACCTCCTGAGGTCCCTTCCAGCCTGAATTATCCTATATAAAAATCTATAAACTGTAAAAGGAAGTACATTAATTTACTATCTCAGCTACAGTAAACTCTAGTAACTGATGAAGGAAGTGATCCATTTAGCCTGGGCTCTTAAATATGCATATAGTGCTCTTTAAAGTGCACATTTGTACTAAAACACCTGGGTAAGTGGCCTTCCTTCAGGGGGGGCGGGTGGGACAACACGACACCAAAGTGGGTCCTTTCAGAAAACAAAGCTAAACAAAAATACTGCTATAGTGAGATACTTCAAGAACTTGCACAAAGACGTGCGTTAATCCTTCAGGGTCTGCTTGGCTGAAGTTAGGCTTCAAAGAAAGTACTAAGCTAACAGACTGCCTTGCCAACCTTCTTCCTTATATGCGTATGCCACGGGTGATACACATAATCTTCAAATCTCAGCCAGAGTTTTAGCTCACTTTTACATCGGCATGCTGCATGGTTCTTTGTTGAAAAGGTGAGCAGGGAGTGGGGGACAAAAGGGGTTAATGAAAAACTCCTTGGTAACACAGATGCTAAGTCATGTTTTGAATCACCAATATATTCAACTCTAATAATAAAATAAATTATTTAAGACAACATTGTATAGAATGTATATTCTAGAACAATAGTCACATCTTGGTCCTGTCCTGAAGATGTTACATCGACAGACGAAGCAATTACCAACAGCACACACCAGAAGTAGCATCAGGACTCAGAATGACTCACCTGCGTTATAATCTGTTTGCAGTGACTGACACAAAGATCTAACAAGTATTACTGGTACTTCAAGATACTATTGTAGTCCAAACAATCCTCTAGATTCAAGAATCAAGGGTCAAAAATCAAACCCAAATATAATCAATTATAAGTTAGATCAATAGTTAATGCCATTAGATTGTTAGCAATTAATATCCTCATGGCAACCATTGCCTTTGAGTGATAGGGGTGCAAGAAGTGTTAAAAAATAAACCCATTTCTAGCTGTAACATCTATCAGGTCTCTTTACAGATACTAGTGTATGTTAAGATAACTTCTTGACTGCAACACAACGTACTTCCTGAAAAATTAGGGAAAGCCAATGTCTTCAGAATGTGCTTGCGTAAAGAAACAAAGTATCAGAGTGTGTTATAAATCACCCCGAAAGTAAGATTCAGAAAGTCTTTTGCTTTCCTCTTTTGTTGTGGTGGCAGTTTTCAAATTTTAAGAGACAAAACAATGATTTTTATGCTTTCGATAACAAAATAAAGATCAAGATAGTTATCCAAGAACTGCCTGAACTTAAGAAAAAAATCAAAATACAATTGCTTGCTATTCCAGTATAGAAAAATAGCTTAAGTCCATGTGAATTTTTCTATTAAATTTTACAGCACAAAACAAAACTCAGACTTCAATCTACATACAGGTTTGAAGAGGTTTCACCAGCTGTTTAGGAATTCATATAATTGGGCTTATGGACAATCTGATACTGAAACATACTAGGTTAGTAGCTGGTTGTGTATGTTGTACCAAACTCCTTCCTGCACCTTTAGTAAGTGTAGGTCTGCTAAGATACTATTTTACATCAGATTACAAGCAATAAAAATGCATCTTTCTCAGAATAGCTAAACAGAACTCCAAATTTTATGAAAAAAATTAGTAATTTTCTTTCACTTATCCATATTACATGGATGGCCTCTAGTGACTACAAGGGTGAAAAATTCTACTAGGTTTGGTAAATTATGGACTGGGCTGACAATCATAGCATAATGACACAAGCATGTATGAACATGTGTAACCCGCCCCAGACACCGAACAAAGTGCAACAGTTCACAGAGATTACATACCAACCAGGATGAGGAAATCCGTACACAGCAAAAGTTGCAATCTCTAAAATCTTTAGTTAGGGAAGAAAAAAGTCAAAACCTTACTTAGTAATTCTGAGTTTCAAAAATTATGTAAGTTTCTTGACAGGAAACATTTTCAAGAGCTTTAAGCCACTAATTTAACTCACTTTAAAGCTCTGAAATTGCCATATTCGACTAGGTATTCCCCAAATTAATCCAATGTACACACATAATCCAATGGTGACACATAAGGATACACAATGAATTACATTATTTGGAATATGTAATACTGAAATAATATGAATTTGGCCTCATCTGCCATATGGGTTTCAGGCTTTTATGCCACACTTTTTTTTTTATTCAAAAAGCAAGTGATTTTTAGCTATGTAAAAGAATTCCTTATGTAATTACTCCAAGAGCTGAATGTTTCCAAGTAACATTAAGAAGGCTGCTTGTAAGAAAGCTCACCTTTTCCATCAATTTAAAAAAGCCTTCTTCCAGAAAGGAGACCCTAAGAGAACCATTTGCCACCAAAACATTCAAGCCACTGAAAACCACAACACTGGCTCATGCTATTTAACTCACCATATTAGCGTTGAATAAAAAGCAATTCCACTAGCTCTTGCAGTTCCTAATCATCCTAGTCAACAAATCCAGGAATACAGAAGTTAACAAAAAGCTTACCAGCAAAATCACAGTCAGCAGTCCATCAAATCTATTGCTTGGGTATGACAAGTATCTTTTCAAGCCCATTGCTAAGATTTTCAGCAGCATTTCCAGTAGATAGTATAGGATGAAGAAGCAGTTGATAGCCTTCACCCCCCAAAATAAAAATAATTATTAGAATTATTGACACCTCAAGGAAACAGTAACAACTGTAGGAATACCGTTGCACCTTACCCCCAGGAAGAAGTCATCTCTTTCAGATGGCTGCTTATCTGCATCCATCACCAAAACCACCTTAAACAACAAGAAATATTTTATGAATCCATTGCTTTACTGCTGAATAGAAGAGATTTTTAAGCACAAGAAAAAAAACCAGTCTTTCATGCTTTGCACAGACCTTTTCAAGCAGCTTTTTAACTGCAGGTATTCTCTCCTAAGACTTTGCATGACTAAAGCATGCTAAACATGGACATTTGCTACAAAGAGTGGTTATCAGAACAGAGACTAAAGAACAAAAACAGAACTGAAGTTTGTAGCAGGGGAAAAAAACACCGAAAGACTTTTACTTACACAGATAGAAACAATGTTTGCAAGGGCTACAACATTCCCCAAGTAGCCAAAGTAGGGATGGCCAAAGGCAAACTGCATTTTCTGCATAAAATGGGATTGGTACTCTGGACTGGGAGGATGCTGAAAAGAACACAAAAGATTTGTGAGACACAAAGCATAAGCATTTTAATAATGACACAGGAAAAACACACCCAATCTCAGATTTAAGAAATAGACACTTTCAAAGTAAAACTTCAAGATCACATGCTAATTTCGACATTTCAGTAGGAAGGTGTTTTCAAGCTCTGGCTATTACCAGCGAGAGATCATTTCTGATTAGCAAATGGGTTGAAAATTATGGCACAACACAAGATAACGGCAAAGGGAGATAATCCAACCTCTTTCCAATGCCCCAAGCAGGTAAACTAAACACCAAGCTACTAATTGTATACATTCCTTCCCCATTTCCCAGCATGTAATCTCCCTTAAAAGATTCAGCAGTCTTAGTTACAAGCAAACATAGAAAAGAACATTTCCTAACCCTTGAAAAGTTTGATTTTTTTTTTCCCCTTCTTTTTTTTTTTTTTCCCCAAGTGGAGAAGACTGCTTTCTGCCCATCTTCATCTGAACACTTAAAGAATCCACATTGTATTCTTCATTCAGGGACTGGAGACAAGACTTTGCCTGAGTATATTTAAGTGTTACTCTGCAAAGACTAATATACAGCTGAGATGCATTGCTTTAATATAGGACTGTCATGACAAGACAAATCCCTCGCATTTCATCAAAAACAATTTACTACAGAAGTACTCCTTTCTCCACAGCACTTTTCAGAAAGCGTATGTTGTAAGTCTAACACCTATTCCTTGTTTCCTTGTAATTAATCTTCCTATTAAACAAAATACACACACAGAGCCTCATCTATTTTGTCTGGCCAAGTTGCTTAAAAATGTTGACAGAATAAACAACCATGCATTTTGTATATTTAACACTACCTGGCAATCCCAAACTAATGCTGTAAAAGCCCCCAGAGCAATGCCATTTGTGACTGTAAGAGCAATCCACGAACAACTTAAAAATCAATGACACTTGATCACGCCCCACGTTCAACAAGTTGTGAAGTTTGTTTATAAGCTTTATAGCAGAATATTATCACTTATTTTTGTGCAAGACCACACTCAACTTATGACACTTTATAAATGATTGTCAGATACATACTTGCTTAATGGCATCTTTGTCTAGTTCTTCAAAGAGCTTCTGAAACTGGGCCGCTGACAGCTGGTCACAGGAGCACATTTTGAGTGACTTCACAGGAAAGAGAAACATTCAGATCAACACCTGCAATACGTGCATCTTCAAACAGTGCCAACACGCTCAGACAATCTTAAAAGTCTAGGAATAGAGATGTAATACAACCTACACCAAGGTATTAGAGTGAGCTTCAATATTGCTTTGCTTTAACACAAAAGTGCCACATGACTATGGCATTTGCCTCGCCTCTTCTATTTTCCCTCTCTGGGATCACATGCTGCTTAAGGAGGAGCATGCTCTTTTGAAATACTTGAATTTTTAGTTTCATTTAATATTGCCATTATTATGTTATGATCCAAGGAATGAAGATACTGTGTCAGTTACCACTGTTCTGCAGAAGTTACTACCTGGAAGGAGGGAATTATTTTACAAATTGTAACATGATGAAGACACTTCCATAGCATGCTAAACACTAACTACAACTGTAGCACACACGGCAACAAAAGAAGTGGAAAAGACCCACCAGCAACAAGAAAAACTAAGTCTTGGATTTGCATACCTAACTAACAAAGCAATCGACAGCTCAGCATAATTACACAGCAGGGTGTTTATTTTCAGGCAACTCTGCTTACACAAGCCCTATCCCAGACAACAACGGGAAGTAATACACATATGTCTCTTCATTCCACTTCCAGCCTTCACATTGGAGCCAGCCAACTGCTGATGCTATAACCATCAGCTTTGAATTGTCACTTCCTTTTGGCAGAAGATCTTACAGTATGGACTTCCAAATCCTGCTGCAGTGTTGTTTTTAAAAAGCAATATTATCTAAAGATAATTTTTCTGAAACCACACCAATAACCTCCACATCTCCTATTAGAGCTAAATAATTTCTCTAATCTCTGAAAATTGTGGCATGAACTGCAGCATTAATTAAGTCTTTAGCTAGGCAAAACCACTCTCCCTGTAGCCTGATACAAGTATTAATATCTAGAGGGGGCAGCACAGCTAAAATCCAATGGAAAAAAAGACATTTTCAAGTGGTAGAGGGAAGCTGATATAGACAGCAGCTCTAGACCACAGTGAGAAATGCTTTACTTCCAGAGAAAAAGTGAAGCAAACGAAAAAATTAGCTCTGCAAAACAAGAGTTCTCATTACTCTACACATCTCTACAGGTGAATGCATTCCTCATCACACCAACCAAAGAAGTAGCAACCTTAAGGTGAAATCATTGCCTAGAGACTGTTTGTGTTCTGAAGACCAAAACATAAACAGACACTGAGCTGGGCTTCTGTTCACACTCTCAAAGAATGCAGCATAAAGAAAGCTAAGCTGAAAGCCACTACTCCTAGGTCAATGGTGTGATTAAGGCAATTTTAGCCCTCTGTCCCATCAGAGGATTTGATAGCCACCAACACAAAGACTAAGAAAATATAGATCTTACTCTCATGATGGCTTGCTTGCAGCGAGAATCCATTTCAACTTTCTGCAGTACTCGTAGTAAGGCCCCAATGCTGACATACGACCTATTTAAAAGAAAATAAGATGGACCCTGAAACAAATAGCTGTCTTGATGGCAAAAATAGCTGTTCCAAACACATTCCTGCCTCTTTTTTTTTGAAAAGCAGATAAAATTATAAGTAGAAATAAAAAGGAAACAGACACCATAAGAGTCCCAAACAGCGTATTACAAACATCCAGTTAAAGAAAAAAATAAAAGAGATGAGCAACAAACTGCCATTTTTCAAGAAGGAATCCTCATTAAATATACTAAACAAAACAAGACGATCAGAAATCTGCTCTTTTCTCCTAGATAATCAACTGTTTCAACATTCTTCACTTACTGTTGTGTATTAGCAGGAGTCTCTTTCAGGGAAGAAAGCACTTCAAACGCAGCCCGGATTCCCAGTCGCCTCCTGAAGAGCGAGGACTGAACCGATTTCTGGACAGTTAAAACAGCACAGAGGAGGCAATTTACTTACACTTGTTTAAAGGAAATCCAACTAGGTGATACAAATAAGACCAGCCCTTAGAACCTACTCCAAGCCTCAAAAAGGGCCCTATCTGTTCAACTAAAATAATTTTTTCAGGAAGGCAAGATACTGTTTTCTTTCTCTCACCACCAAAGTCCCCGTCATTAGCTACTAATCTAGTTATCCAGATACAGTTTAAAAGGAATACCACAAAGAGTCATAGGCTTAAATCAGTGAAGCCCATTCCTACCAGAAGGACTTGGGGAAGATCAGGGCTACCCAGCTCCTCATGCAGTACTATATCCTATGGTCAGATTCTGTCACACACCCCAGATTTGTGATTAGAGATCAGAACAAGAGACTTCCCTAGGCCTTGGTCCCTTCAAGAACTCCGTGTACGAGAAGGAAGGAGCAAGCAAACAAGTCTCTGGAGTTCAAGTAAACATCCAGGTCATGGTTTATTTTTAATTCTGGATTGCATAGGCACATGCCTGTTCTGGAGACAATGGCAACAGCAAAGCTCGAGTATTCACAGAAATTCATACTGCTGTGCAAAGAGAAGAGTTAGACAGCTGTCCACTCCAGCTTCTTGCCAAAATGAAGAAAGCCAGAGCCACAGTTTTTCATGCTTCATTTTTTTCATAGTAATCACTTTCAAACTCAGCTACTTTATTGGGAGACAGATTATGGCATGCTCTCACATAGGAAAGAGGAAAATGGAGAAAGAAGGGAAGAAACAGAGCAGGAAGACAGGATTACAAAAATTCCTCTTTGCACATACTACATTTAAACATCCCTCTCCCACAAGATGGTGGGGGGCATTCCTTCTGTATAATATTGCCTAAGGCTTACTATCCAACACTTCACTTCTCTCTGGAGCTCTACTAGAGCAGCTATTATTTCACTTTTCCCCCCAAGCCCCCAATTCCACTCCGCCTCTGAAGGGCTGAAGGAACTATAAGACTATATATAAGTTAAGGGGGAAATCACACCCAAAGTCAAAGTCACTGAGTTTCCTCTGCCACCAAACCTGAAGGAAACTATGAGCATGAGAAAAGACCAGTTGGAACGTACACAATCAGGAACTGCTGTTCATTCCAAGCTACAGAGGCCATCACCGTACTGGCACAAAAGGAAAAAAGCTTCACTTACAGGCCAGAGGTTTAGCTGTCAGAGTCCAGTGCTTTTCCATAGCGCTACCTTGACTCAGCTTTACCAAAAACATTGCTGTTGAGCTGTGAAGTTTTATAAAATAGGAAAGAAGAAACTAAAAGGCACAGGTGGAAGTGAAACTGTTGGAGAACTAACTCAAGACTCAAAAGAAAAATTTCACCATGAAAGTTACAAAGCTCAAAGAAAAATCTCAAACAGTTTGATAGCACCTCAGCAAGATCAAGACTCAGCCTATTCTGAGGAGCAAGAGACTGACAGTTCCCCTTTTTGATGACTGCCTGACCAAAGATTCAGTTGCGTGCCATCAGTGTGATAATCATTAATACTTAGCCTAGCACTGTGTTACTTCTACTAATCTACTATGTGTGTTAACTGCTAAGTAACTGTGGTGCATCTTGGATGTTCTGTATTCATTGCTGGAGATAAACCCAGTGCTGGAGATCTCCAGCTGCACCCATGCAGCCTCTTCCTTCCACCACCTATCCAGTCAGTTACTTCTTTTTGGAATAGCAATAGGAAAGAAAATTTAACCTTTTGGATGAAGTACATCTTATTGGAAGTAACTGAGATGATCTTTCACTTGATTTATGTTGTCCCTGCTTTCTAAAATACTCTTGCCTCAGCTCATTACAATTCCTCCCAGATTGTTCAACTGCACTATCTCACACAGAAAACAAAAGCAATTACACTCTTTCCTGCTAAGGGATTCCAGACTACACTCCCAGTTGGAGACTAAACAACCAGTGTACATAATACAAAGCAGCACACTGCAGAGGTTGTTCATAAAGGAGAAAGAACTTTTAGTGATGAGTTTAATCGTCATCACAGATTGCACACTCCTTGAACAACATGCAAAAGTACACTTACTTTATCAGCTTTTACTTCTCTAATATAGACACCTGAGTCAAAAGAGGTCATTACGCTACACATCAGATTCACATTCCACAAAATGGAAGGAGAATCACATATGATCAGGCATCTTCCAGAAGCACATTAAAGTATTACTGGATGACTGGCATTGCATGGAGGGTAAGCACAGGTTCCTTTTATTTGAGACTGAATACTACCAAGAATAACTACTATACCTACTGGCAACTGCTTCTGGTGCAAGTCAACCACAAGGCCCAAGTCCATCTTTTACAGGCAGCAGACTGCCCTAATCATTCTAACATCACACCCACCCACCATGGTAAGGACAAAGTAAAAAAGTACCAAACTTGAAGATGTTTTAGTCAGCGATTCTTTTTTATTGAAGGCTTCTAATGCTGTGCTACTCAGAAATTAAGTGCTAGGATTTGCAAGAATAGCTATTTAAATAGTACAGCAGGTTTTCTTCACAGAGACTAAGTTTAAGTTACTTGTTCACTTGCCCTTGTTCAGTTTTATAATAGGTTGGGGTTTTTTTTTCCCCCCCTATAATAGTCAAAGTTGCAGATCCACAGTATACATGGAAGTGTACAAGCAGGTAATTTTATCATGGAAGAGGATCAAGCTACAACAGCATATAAGGGGAAAAATATCTACATCAAAGAACCTTCAGTATTTTAAAACCATATCTACAACCAGGATGGGCATACTGCTTTAATACACAGTTGAAACTTTTAATACTCAGGTATTACAGTTATGGTGTAGAACACAGAAATTAGAAATGCTTTACTCACGAGAAGGTATCCTCGAAACTGGTTGTATATTATTGCTGTAAGCAAGTTCATCAGAAACAAGTTGCCTATTGGAGAAAAAGAGGCAGTGGGAATTACTGAAATATATTTCTGTTTCTCAAAGAAGTTTCAATGTATTTAGTAAGTCAGATGTAAAATTTTAAAAGGATTAGTTTTCTTGTGTTTGATTTCTAAAACGTTTTTAATGTTTGAATATACTGTAACATATCCATTCCCCTATGATATGTTACTGAAAAAAACCAAATCATTCATAAGTGCCTTCCATGAAAATTATCTTGCAATACTACAGAGTAATTGGAAAAAACACAAAAGAGGAGAAATTTATGATTAAACCTTCCTAGAAAAATAAAACACACTGTATCTGGTACACACAAGCATCAAAGTTAAAGTGCATTTAAATTACTGAAGACAAGAAGTAACTTACCTAATACAGTGAAGAGTATGAAGAAGATGGAGTATGCTCGATTCTTAGAATATGCAGGAATCATCACTGTGTCAGATTTAACAAAAAAGGAAATAAGAATTTAATGCTTAAGATGAAAACTGGAGGCCTCTATCAATCTTTGGCAATTGGTAAAAGCTCTTACATAGCTCCACTTTAGAGATGCATATATTATTACACCAAAGGAAAGGCAAGAATCAAGTTACTAACAGCATGAAAAATCTTTACATAACCTTCCTCTGGCTGTACTAAGAACTATCAGCTGAAACAATGGTTATAGTAGCCTGAAGATAATCTCACTCTCTTATTCTTTGAAAAGAGAGATGAGTTATTTCTGAAAGATTGCTCACCATCAGGATTATTTGCAGTAGTTAGCAGGACCAGCAGTGATGTCAGTGAATCTGGCAAGTTCCGGAAATACCCCACCCACTCCTTATCGGGCTGGCCATCCTAGTCAAAGGGAGGGGGGGAAAAATTAGAGAGAGAGAAAAGAGAAAAAAAACAAAACAAACAAAAAAAAAACCCACACAAAAAAACACAGTCAATAATCAACTTCTGACACACACAATCAAATCCACCCCTTAAAAAAGTATGAGACAAGCACTAGGACAATGTGTAGGAATACAGTTCAATTACTTCACTTATTAACGGCCATTAAAAAACATAAAGAACAACAGCAAGCTAAGACAGACACAGGAGGCTTAACATAGAAGTTACATCTAGCTAATACCTCAGACCAAGGAAAGACAAGTGTCACAAACAGACAATATAGGAATCTGAAGCAACCCTTGATTGATATAAAAAGCATCACCTCTTAGCCTGCAAGAGATATTAGTGTATTGGAGCTAAAAAGATTCCCTAAACATGATTTTATTTAAAAAAAAAAAAATAAAAAAAAAATCACAAACAGATTAATACCATCTTCAGTCTCAACCTGCATTATAAAAATTAGTGTAGAGTAGAAGCTACTTGCTTTGTTGGTACAGAATGCTGTACCCTAGCGTAGATGGAAACCTAATCACCCTGAATTGTATGTTCTAGGACTACATTCCAGGACTTGTCCAAAAGTATAATACAATTTGAGGACAATATTAAAATAGATTTTGTCTATACTGAAGAACAGAAACAAAACAAGGATGGCAACACCTGGGTGACCCCGCAGCCTCCTCAGTAATGAAGAGCTGCCTCAATAACTACCATGTTACAAAAGATCCTTGCCTATAGATTATGAGCTCCTCTCAAATGCCTACAGCTCTTCTAGCATACTCACTGAGCATGAAATGTGTCTCTCACTTCCCCTTTGACTTCCAAATAGAAAACTTAACATCCTCTGAACTAGTTATTTGCACAAAAGTTACTACCACTACGTGGAACAGAAGTTTTGCCTTTTCTCCAGTTATCCCCTTATGTACTCAGGGGCTTCTATTTAGTTACAGCAAGATCTACACAGAACACAGTCAGACAAGTTTTAGGTCTCTTTTCAATAACGTACATGAAGATGTACTTAAAGAATGATTGCAAGGATAGACCTCACCTTATTTTAGGGGAAATAAATATTTACATAAATAAGGGCACACTATATAAAGCAATATGCTATAACCAGCACTAGTGCACATTACAGAAGTTGTTGGGCAGGTGGAAAACATGCAACTGTTCTATTTTGAAAAGGTGAAGATTCAAAATGCTATGTACAGTATCAGTGAAACATCAATTAGAGCTTAAACATCTTGGGGAAACAAAACAAACAAACAAAAAAAAGAGATCAGTGCTACAGCACCCAAAAAATATTTGCAAATACTTTGGCAACTAAAATTATTTTGTGACTCAGCGGAAACATCAGACAATCTGCTAAATCTCTGATGGTATCAGGATGTTCAGCAAAAACACACTGGGAGGCTGATCTTGGATCATCCACGTATTTTTTTCCCCCCCCCAAGTTCAAGTAGAGACAGCTAAAAAAAATGCAGAGTGAAAACAATACAAATGAATCATGCAGTACAGAACAAACAGCCCTTGAATCTGCTGCAAAGACTGGAAAAATGTACCTCTAGAGGACATACACAAGACAATGCAAAAATCTAGAGGCATGAATTTCATTACTAAATGTATTTTTAGAACTTGCTTTCAGTATTTTGCCTTGTTAGATATATTTACTTTGCATGGGTATTAGACTAGCAAATTAAAAAAGGAAGACTGCTAATTTTTCACCTAAATGCATACAAAATTGACTGGTTCAGGTATACAAGTTCTATTCCCATCTGCTGGGAAAGCTCATAACTGAAATTAGATGTGACATACAGAGATAATACAAAGATACAGCATGCAACTAAACAAAGGGGAAAAATAGAGCTCTGCTGCTAATTCCAGAAATTCTGTAACACGGGAATTCAAGGAATTTGCCGATCATAAGGAAGACTAGAGGCAGGCTCAAGTGCAAATTGCAGTAGGAATGAAGGTGCAAAACTGAGATTAAGGAAAGGACTAAAATTAGTGGGAGAAGTACGCAACAAATCTTTGTGCTCACAGGAACACATTTATGGAAGGCCTTAAAAAGTAAGGACAAAAAAAATAAATCTGAGTTTGATACATTAAGATACAGGAAGTTTAGAAGAGAGGGAATATACCAAGACCACTGGAACACAAAAGTGATTTTAACCATAAAATTTCAAATTTGCTTTTCGGATGCAGGAAGAGAAAAAACAGAGGAAAAAAGAAAGAGATCAGAAAACAAAACATCGGAGAAATGCAGGCAAAAAGGCAAAAACCTACAAGGCATGGCCAGGGATACCAGTATTGGAAGGTAAGAAAACATAGAAGAAACTAAACTTAGCAAACAGCTAGATAAGGAAAAGAGAAAAGAAATGAGTGACAATATAAACAAAAAAGTGACAAGATTAAGAGCTTTGAACACAGGACAGCATAGAAGGTTTCAACAAAAGCGAAGAAACTAACTCAAAGGATCATATTGGAGAATTGTATAAGGAAGCCTCTTGTATAAACAGACTTCAACTTTCTCACCTGTGATAATGGCATCAATACCAGTAATATGCAGGACCATAAAGATGTCAACGACGTTTTTTTAGAATGGAACCATATAACTTCGCTCTGAGTAGCGGAGCTAGACTAATAAAATAATATGCCACAGCTTACAGCAAGAGTGAAAGATTTCAGTTGTGGAGTAGGAAGGAACATCATCACTTAAGAAACAAAGCGCAGTCTGGAAAAAAAAACTTCACTAAAGGATGAAGAGATTCTAATGCTACTCTGAGGGGCCTCTAATGCACATTTACATTAACAGCACTATACATGGATACTATGCACACGTTAAATCTCTCTAAATGGACTTTAAACTCATCCCAGTAAGTCTGATAAAGTAACATGACCTTTTCAGGGGAAACAAGTTTCACCAGTTTGATTATAAAACTAGACATGCAGCAGCTATGCAAGTAAAGTGAAAAAAACCCACCATGATCTACCAAAGCATAGATGTAATTGGTTACCTTTGTTCGAGCAAACAGCAGCATGGCAAACATGGTAAAGAGAGACAGATGAACAGCTAGTAGTAGAAGAACACTGTTGGAAAGAAAATGTATCATACACATTAATACCAGCTTTATCTTATTCTTAATATCCTTTGCTAAAAATGCAAAAGGATGCTACATAAAGAAAACCAGGGGTATGATTAAGAAGCTATATGGAGATAACAGAAAATTATCTAAGTTTTGATTCAGAATAAGAATCACAATTGTTCAGGACTCCTCAGAACAACCTTTGACAGTTGTGAGGTCAATGAGATTCTAACACTTGTTTTTCTAAAGTTAGGACCGTATTTATACCCTCCGATCAAAATACAACATCTTGGCTTGCATACACCTTTGATTCTCCTGGGACTTGTTAGTTAAAAATACTAAATATACGCTGTACACATACATGACCCACGTCGCAGGAAGAGATCCCATTCAAAAAGCATCATGCTGTCTGGTTACAGTTTCACCAGTGGGATTTCCAGTTCAACATTTCTAATGACAGTAAAATGTAATACATATACTGCTAAAACCATTTAGAAATGAAAAAGCTGAAGTAAAGCACTCTGAAGATGTAAAGAAAGAGGTATCTTGTTGAGTGGCACTCATGACTGGAAGACAAGTACATGTGTGTCTACCCATACCTCTGAGAGGCTACCTTGGAGAAACCAAGGCATAGACCTTTGCCCAGATGATGCCTCAGTTCTTCCCTTACAAAAGGGGCTGCATGTAACATATACAGAATTAAACAACCCCACTCAACTAGCATCAGAAACCTTAACTGTCACACACAGAGTCACATCACATGCATTCTAGAGAAATTTTACAAACTAAAGGAATCAAAAAGTTAACACAACCTCCATCCATTGTTACCTGATCTCACCAAACACTTAGCTAGATCGACAAGAAGGAAGCTACTTGGATGTCACATGCCAGAATACTAAGGTAACTACATACTTGCTGTGAAAAGATGTTTTCTATGCTATTACCTACCTTGCCATTTCAGGCAATGTGCTGTTGATACTTTTTAATGTTTTCTTCATCATAGAAGAATTCTGAAGAAGAAAGAAAGGACGAAGAATTCTTCTTATTCTCACACCCTGCAAAAACCAACAGATCAGATACTGAGTTCCCGTAAGACTAGTGCCACAAATATTTTTAATACAAGTTTGTCAAAAAACACCGATACACATATCAACAAAGTTAACAGTGTAACATAAAAAGGCTGTGCTCAGAAGCTGAATCTGTCCCGCTGAGTCTCAGAACACACAAAAGAGATTTTATACTTATGGGTGCCTCATTAAAAGAATGAGAGATTGCTTTAAAAATGCACATTGACATTTCAATAGCCTCATCAGGCCACTAATTATAAACAATCTAACTTTACTGCTCGGTAGACATAACAAGCAGGTCAAGAGATGGCTTTTTCCTATTTTCTGCCAAGGTCCATTTCAAGAAGAGAATTAATAGCAAGCTACTTTCACTAAAAACAGATACACATTTTGAAAATAAGTGCTTAATTTCGATTTTCAGCCTTTCTTTTTATAATTAAAGGGCCTGCTTATTACTCAGCAATTTCTGCCTCTGACAAGACTCAAACAGGCAATTGCCTTTATTTTCCTTAATACACACTAAAGCAATCAAACCGTTTGATTCTTACATTCAAGACACTTGCCAGCCTTCAAGTTACTTCTGTGATTTATCAGCTACTTCAAGTATTTCAGCATCCTGCATTTTAGGATTAGTCTTCTCAGGGCCACACATAACAGCAAAAAAAAAAATCACTTTCTTCCTCGCTATTCTCTTGTTCATACATCCCAGCAGTTAAACTGCTCCTTCTGCCATTGCTTTGTATGGGAGGCTCCTGTTCAAACTACTCGTCCACTATCACACCTAAAGGTTTTACTATCACTTCTTTCCAAGACACATTCCCCATGTTGTAAGCACAATCTTCATCCTAGATAATTAACTTCTTTCAGCAGCGTTATATTTATTTGGCTTGAATACGAAAAGGACATATGCATTTTTCTTATAGTTTGATGCTCATAACCTTAAGTGACATGTTCTTTCAGCATTTTAAGATCATGTCGTTGATACTACATCACATCCTGGTCAACAGTGACCAGTGGTCAGCTATGACTACTGAAGCATGAACAACTAAACTGTGGGTTTACTAGTAGCAGCAACTGCATCCAACCTAGTCCTGACTAATACAGACAATAATTTGAAATAGGTTTGAAAGTTATCTGAAGGCAACAGATAATGGCTTTGACACAAGAACTTAAACAAGAAGCAAAATTCAAGATCTCTGTCTCATTTACTTCCCAGCATTTTTACCATATTAGTATTTTCTTAATGATGATTGTAAGTGAACAACAACTAATTTCATGCAGATTTATGTCACGGCAGAGAAAACCAATTGGGAGATTGCATTATTACGTAAAGGAGGACACTTTTAGAACCATTTCACAAAACTGACATTCCTCTCAGGATGCAATTGTTTTGAACACAACACAGCTTCATCTTCAAAAGCAGTTGTTAAACCGTACAATTACCTTTTACTTAGATATCATTACATAGACTCCGCCACTGAACCAAGTTAAGAACATAATTCTCCAACTGTAAGACAAAATCAGTGCTATGCAACCAGAGTTTTCTCTACGCTCTTTGAATGTTGACAGAATATAACAACAAAGCTTTATTTAATTTTACCGATGAACTCACATCTTATATTAAGAATCAAACAGAATCCCTTGAGAAGCTACATTACACCAAACGTCTTCTGTGTTTCAGCGTATTATCCAGCTATCCAAGACCAAAAATGAACCATCTCGCCCTCCACCCTTAATTCTCCAATATATCACATAGGCCCTGCTGACTATCCCTTCGCAGGTTCTTCTCCTTTACCACTCTCCACAACTAAGTTGCTGATTGTTTCTGCAGAAAGCAGTTCTTACCTCTGTGCAGAAAAAACTCAACGATACAATCCAATCAGAAAGGGAAACAATTAATGTCAGTATATAAGCCATCAGCCATTTATTTTTCCAAAATTCTTCCCATCCAATTAAGTAACTCTGAGGAGGAAAAAAAACCCAAACAAACAACTTATTTTAATAATAAATTCTAATACCGTAACAAGTCAGCACCAATTGTTTTCCAAGTATTTGTAGTTTTATATCAGTGCTCATAAAGAGCTCCTTAAAATCCAAACAAAAATACACTGATCAGAGAATTTTTCTACAAGAACTAAATAAAGGTCAGTAGAAGTGAGAGGTGCACATAGGCCGTGTGAGAGGAATCCTTTGAATGCAAGAAAAATGTCCATTTAATAATCATAAAAAGAGATTTTTCCAGAAACAAATATCCAAAGAAAAGTTCAGTTTTTGTTATTTTTATTTTGCTTTGCTTAAATGAACTGGCATATATTTGATTATTACATAACCCAATTTTTATAGCCTCATACAAGCATACAAACCATTGTACTCTTAGCAAAATTCATCTCACTTATTCCACACAAACAGAAGTTTATATTTCTTAGGTTAAGAAAAAAACAAAGCAATTTTTTTGATTCAGAAAACATGCACTTTCTAATTTCTCCTGAAAGAAAGGCTTTAATATAAACAAAGCAATCTCATCATGCAAATCCAAGATTTGAATAACAGTTCTAAGACATTTCTCCCAAAATACAAAATGGAGAAAAACCACACTGACTATACCTACTGAGCTGCCCAACACACCTAGTATTTCATTCAATACTAGATGAATGTGATGCTCACCTTCACGGATACATCAGCCATGAACACAAGAAAGCAAAGCAGCTCAATGCTTTCTGTTAGGCCACACGGAGGATTCCA
This sequence comes from Fulmarus glacialis, assembly GCF_000690835.1. NCBI lineage: Eukaryota > Metazoa > Chordata > Aves > Procellariiformes > Procellariidae > Fulmarus > Fulmarus glacialis. Next base: position 3,931 of record NW_009226242.1, on the reverse strand, counting down.
CGCAGGAAGGCGGTATCGTACATCTGACGTGATAGTAAGCGAAGAAGGCTTTTCAATGAAAGCCAAAGCCAGGATTATAGTAATGGTTAAACTCAAAATCCTGTTTGGATAGAGATTAAATTAAAAAAGAAAAAAAAACCACAAAACAAAAAAAACAAACCCCCCAAAACACCAAACCCACAAAATGAGTCAAAAGAATAACAAAATATTTAAAGTAAAGCAATTTTCTTAGACGTAAACCAAGCTTTATAACATCGTATTTAACACAAACGGGTTAGATCACAACACAGCACTTGATTAGCATGCTGTTGCCTGCATTAGAATAATGAAACCGCTGACCACCAAATAACTTTAGGTGGTGTTCTTTTGAAACTAACATCAGCAAACAATCTTGCTACTATTTAATATGTTTAGAAATAGACACTTGGAAAACTCTTAACACACAGTGCTGTAAATCACGCCAATAGTCCATTCATGCAACAGTCCTATGGCTGTTCCAAAGAGTCATCTGCATGATCACACTTTCATATATCTCGTTGCTTTCCACTTCTATCATGACTACTTCACATGTAGTCAACCCACTTGCCTCCTACAGTAAGTTCTCATAAGGATAAAAGCACAATTACCTAATTATTTAACAAAGAAGAGAGATGAAGAATGGTTTTTTATAAAGACTTATTCCTAAATGAAAAAGCAAAAAGAATACCAAGTTCTTACCACTGGCAAGTTCTCGAATAGTACCATCGATAAAGCCACAGAGATTTGGAGTCCACACGGTGATTTATAGATCGATACTGAAGGCAGAAAGCAAAAAGGATAATTCAAACATTCAGTCTGTCTCAAAGACAAAGATCAAGTTACCAAAATAAACCAAGTTCCAATCAACAAAGCTCAAGTCTTGACACAATTCCAGTTTCACAATAAGATAAAGAAATTATTGGACAAGTTATTAATTATTAAAGTGTCAGTCACCAACGACCATAGCTGTAGCCTACCTGCGTGCGATGGGAAAGATTTTAATGAAGTTTTCCTAATGTAAAGACCACACAGTCGCTCAGATAATCAAATTGTGTGGCAGTCAGCTGAAGCAAGCATTACCATCATTACAAACAACAGCATCTGTAATAATTCAGTGCCTATTCTATCTACTCGCCAAAATGGTCCATCCATTTAGTTTACCTTTCTAGCATTCATTCCATTCATGGATCCTCTTTTGTCTTTCTCTTCCAAAAAGCCGTAAGATGCAAACAATTTAATTCTGAATATAAGAGACCTCAACGCAGGTCTTTAAACAAAACACGCTTTCAGTTCAAGGAAGTACCCGTGATTCTTCAGAACAGGCCTGCTTTTGCTGAAATCTGCCCAGCCCCTCCTCAGCAGCTGCTCCTGGGCTGCTGTTACTCTGCCTCCACTGAGAAACATCCGCTTCCAGAAAGGTGTGCGCACCTTCAATGTATCTGATCCCCAGAAATCTCCCAACCAAAAGCTATCTGAATGCAGCAAGAGAGCTCAAGAATTGCCCTCCAGCATTCCCACTGCCTGCAACTAATAACTGGGAGATAACAGGATCTAGGAATCCACAGTAACCGCCAGTAAAGGAGAGACAAAGAGAGTGAAAACTTTCAAAGGCACCAAGTTCAGCTGAAGTAAAAGAGTTCCAGCTTCTCGCTTGAAGCTAGCCTTCAACTCTACCAGCTCTTAAGCTATGCAAGTAGTCAGATTTAGAGGCAAATTACAGGGTTTGCTCAGACAGTTTCTCTTAGCAGTAAGGCCAATCACTCTCAAAAAAAACCCCCAAAAACCAAACCAAAACAAAAAAACCCAAAACCGAAAACCACCCCACAGCATCTCTCTTGACAACCTTGAAGAGAAGACACTATCTATTTCATTGTGTGGAAAAACATGTTTCTCCTAGGCAGAAGTTCACTGAAACTTGCATACCACAGGAATTTGGAATTCTGATTTTGCTTTGTAAATCAAGATGATGTTATACGGAGATTGCCTGAACACATAAACACTTAAAAGCTAGCAGAACGTGCAACAAATATCCAGCATGGGAAGCATAATAGCTAACAAACAAGTTACATTTACCTGTATTGCATCTTCAATAAATACTATGGCTTGGTTTATATAAAGGTCATTATCAGCTCCAGTACCTATAAAATTAAAAAGAAATAAGAATCAGTTGCTGTATTTTGGATAAAGCCATCTTTTTGTATTTTGTGAAAAGGTTCTCTTACGTTTAGCTTAAGTAGCTATTTAACTACTAGTGTAATCTAGCTATCACAAGACTGGAGTATTTCTATACAGAGACAAATCCTAAGCAACACGCATCGTAACAGAGCTTCAATCAAATTATTCTTTGACGAAGTGTATAGTCAAGTGAAGCTGGAAAAATCAGACACTAGTATTCTAGGCATTTTTGCTTTTGTTCAAGAAAGGTACTGAGGTTTAGATTGATCTCATTCTCACCAAAACCAACAGAAATTCCAGTCAGATTCCAGAGAACAAAATTAAATCCTTTTCTAATTTGTCTGGACAGTTATTATTACCATATCAAACAGATCAGAGTTCAAGAAAGGGGTGAAAGTACACAAAGTGAAATAAAATATCACCAAATTAGTTACTATGCAACATTCCAAAACCCATTACTAAGAAGTCCATATGAAGATATACACATAAAGAATAACGGGCAATCACTTGCATTCACTTGAATTAGGACCTTTGAGTAATTAACCTGGCAATTAAGCCAACAAGAGAGACAAAGGCAGCTAAGGTCAAAACAAGGAAGAAGAAAACAAAAGAAAGGGAAGGGGGGTGGGGGGGGAGGGAAAAAGAGAGAAAGCTTTGGGGGCTAGAGATACGAAAAATACATGCTTGTGTAACCTTCCCACAGAGGGGAAGAGGCCCAAGGAGCACTTCATACTGTCTCCTCCCAGGAGACGGCAATCCCAGCACGGGATACAATGAGAAAGAGTCAGTCCCAGTGCTAGCACAACATTCTCCAGACACCAACCAACGCCAGAAACATCATTGATCCGAGTCCCAGATGATTTTATGCTCCACATCATTCAGCAGCATCAATTTTCCACAAATAGTGCAGTTTTTAAATGTCACCATTCATCTGAGCATAAGCAACAACACAGTTTTGTAATGATTCTGATATGAACCACAGTGCAAGAAAGACTGAGCATAAACAGGAGACAAGCTAGACTCATGCAATAAAGATCTTACCTTTTTCAAGACAGGACACACGAGTGAGACAAAACCAAAGTTGTTTAAAGGAACACTATTAGTTAAAAGGATAGCAAGGACAGCAAACACTTCAGGTTTTTGGAGTGCACAGCACAAGCCTAGCGTTAATCCCAACCATTTTGAAAGGGCAGAACCTAAGCAACTGCTCTTAATATAAAACTAAAACAGGGAAATTACCAAGAAACGTTTACTTTAGCAATTTCAGTTTTGTTTTGTATTTTTTTTAACCCTGTTTTTTTAAACAAAAACAAAAAAAAAACATTTTCCATGCATGCTACCGAGGATACCCAATTTATTCTGCAACTCTTAGTCACAGCAAGTGACGCTTAGTCACAAGTGATGATTAAAGTCCTGCTCGGTTTGGGAGCGCAGGATCTCTCTCAGACCCCACTGCGCTTTGGACACCGAACAAACAAGCAACAAAAAGAGAAGGTTCATTTAAGTGATGTGATACCCTGAAAACAGAGAACCTAAAGTCTCCAAAGGAGCCTTTCCTAGGGGAATTGAGAAGTCAGACCTCTAACGTGTACTGACTTTGAGAAAAAAACTTGCCAGCACCTTAAAAAAATAAAAATGAAACAACAACAACACAAAAATCAAGTCTCAGGCTGAAGCAGCGCAAGGTTTGCACCTAAGGTCAGTGATAGCGGCTCGGTGTGTTCGACCAGCCAGGGCG
>NW_009226241.1:0-13475 GCF_000690835.1 Fulmarus glacialis | reverse complement strand
GAGCTGCCAGCTCTGTTCAGCTCCTTTATTCCTGAGGGCAGTTTCCCAGAGCGTCCCATACACCAATTCCTTAAACAACTGAAAGTTCAGTCTTCTAAAATTCAGGGTCTTGATTTTGTTCTTCACCTGGCCTATATCACTCAAGATTGTGAATTCATCAGGGCATGATCACTTTAGCCCAGGCTGTCACTAATCTTGACCTCTCTGATTAGTCTATCTGTGTTGGTGAGGAACAGGCCCAGAAATCCTTCTCTTCTGGTGGGGCTCTCTATCGCCTGGATTAAGAAATTATACTCAATGCACTCCAGGAATCTGCTGGGCTGCTTACAGCTTGCTGTGCTGCTTTTCCAGCAGATGTCAGGGTGATTGAAGTCCTCCAGCAGGATCAGAGCCTGCAAGCATGATGCTTCTTGTAGCTGAAGTAAGAACACTTCATCTATGAGGTCCCCTTGGTTGGGCGGCCTGAAATAAACACTAGCCATGAGGTTTCCTTTGTTGGCTTGGCCCCTAATTTTCACCTATAAGCTCTCAACCTGTTCATCACTGTTTTTCAAAGACTACTCTGTGCACTCTGTCCATTTTTTTACAAGGAGGGCAACCACCTGCCCCTCCTTCCTTTCCTGTCCCTTCTGAACAGTTTATAGCTATCAATTGCAGTGCTTCAGTCATGTGATTCATCCCACCTCATTTCAGTGATAGCAACTACATCATAGCTTTCTAGCTGCACAGTGGTTTCCAACTCCTGTTTGTTACTCATGCTGCGTGCATTGGTGTAGAGATACTTCAGTTGGGCTATTGCTCGTGTCACCTTTTTAGAGGAACATGCCCTAATTGCTTTGAGGCATTTCTCAATTGTTTTTCCCTGTTGATTCCAAATACATCAGCAACCCCTGGCTCTTCTCTGTCACTCAGAACTCCATCCCCTCCCTCTGCTAAATCTAGTTTAAAGCTCTCCTTATAAGTCTGGACACCTTGTGTATAATCCCCACTTTGAATTTACCTCTTAAGTCCCTTCTTCCAAAGGAAGCACTTTTCATTTTTCTCCACAAGCAAACTAAACAAAGAAAGAGTAATATTTATTTCTTTCATAAAATACCTCACAGGTTAGAGAACTCATTAAAAGCAGAGGCGATCTGCTAAATCTTTTCTCATCTTAGAGCTCACCCTTCTTAGCACCATACTTTAAATACTAGTCCACAGACCACTCTAGGTAAAACAAGGTAGGACGAAAAGCCTCAGCCTCTCCCATTGAAATAATTGTACTTCACACCTATGACAAAGATTGAAAAAAAGTCCTTGAAAAGGAAGTCAGAGTGAGACTCTTTAACCTTATGTTCAGGATATTCACTTGGTCAAAGAAGTCTGTCTTCCTGGACTACTCTTAAACAAACAATAGTTTGTTCTACCAATTTTCATTTGTTTGTTTATTTTTTATTCTTGACAGATATTGAATGAAATACACATACTCACTCCAAAGATTTCCTTCCCCTATAGTGAGTGCCTCAAGCACTAGCCAAGTAAGTTAGGACAAGTGGAACATTAAATGAAAATCTTTTCCATTAATATCTTATCCTATCTGATGCTTGGCATTCAAGGCATATGCACATACAGGTTTGTATTCCCTCAAGGAGAGCTGCAACTCATTTCTATGCTAGTTTGAATCTGATTTTATTTGAAATAGATTGAAGTACTGACATGGTCAATCACCAGTCGCAACTGAAAGCTGTGACTAACAGCTGGAAGTGCATATAAGCAACTTCCTGAGCTGACTCCTAGCAAGTATTTTCTAGTGAAGAGTTCCAAAGTACACCCTTTGTATCCACAAACCAACAATAGTACAGTCAGTCTCATGGTCTGTTTGCACATGGGACCTCCTTAACCCCATCTCTTGAGTTTTCCCATGTTGGCCAGCGTGTTCTGTGTGCATTCAGGGAGTTAGACCTCATGTGTGGCATCAATATTGGACTAAGGTGACTACAAGTGGGCTCTATTTCCTCTTGTGTAAATGACATTATCTGCATAATGTTTAATTCCTTTTTAAGAATAATTACCTAAATAATATGTATGTATTTTGGAAATAAACCAGATTAGATTGGCTAGTGACTAAAATTTAATATTTTCTCACAACAATTTGATCCTGCCATTTTTCTTCAACGTGCTTCATGTAAATTTATACATATCTGCAAAACTACTCAATATGTTTTGCATTTTTGCTGCCTTTGGAAAGACTTCTTTCTTCTTTCTTTAACATTCCTTTTTTTTTTTTTTTTTTTTCCTAAGAAAAAGAAGCTCTCAGACTTAAAAGGCTTCCTTCAATGAGTAGATAAGAGTAGGTAATCGTGCCATAGGCAGAAGAAAACCTTTGGTTCCTAGAGGCGTAGCACTGGATGGGATTTGTTTCATGTCTAGTTATTTTATAAACAGAGTGGAACAGAGTGTAAGTTCAAATCTGTTCATCATCATGACTTCTAATGTATAAGTGTCTAATTAATCAAATGCTAAAAAAATAGCGCTTTCTGTTCATGATCATAAAATGTGCTCAACTAGTTCTAACATTTTGATCCCAGTTTTTTTCTAACTCGATTTTTCTATTGATATCATTACTTTCTCAAATGTGACTTGATAAAATACTATTGATGATGTAGGTCTGCAAAATGCTTCAGATAAAAGCTGCTGTTTGACATCCACCTCTGACGCAATTATCTTCGAATGAATGCACCAAGCCAGAAATACAGGCATCCTTCACCCGTCAGATCAATCTGTGTCAATCCACATATTTCCTATTAAGTTTTTCATCTGCATTTATTTGTTTAAGGTTACATTCATTTTACCATTTTAGAAATACAGGCTGAAGTCTTGAAATTGAATCCATGGAGGTTGTACTACAGTTGTTTCTCTTGGAAGTTTACTTTTCAGTTATCTTCTAGTGCTTCACAGGAGACCAAGGTTGTTTAAGCTCATATCTTTTTGAATTGCAAGACACCCAACCTTTCTCACTTTCATCTGTGTGATTCTTATTGAAATAAGCCTTCATATATATGTTTTTCCACAGCTGCTATCTACACTGACTTTTCTTTTGCTTGATATGATTTATTTCTCCCAGTCCTTGAGGCTTCTAACAATGTTTGAGTCATGATTCAGACTGACAAAAGTGGTGGTATACTGTCTACTAATTACTGTCTCTGCTGCCATTCACTTCAGTGCCCAAAGGAATCTTCAGAATAAATTCAGCTTCCATATAATATCCCAAAATAATAATTCATATCCAGATCTGCTCAAAAGTCAGGGATTTTGTGGAAGAAGCTTTCTTTTTTTTTTTATTTAAAGTGAAATTGAAACTTTATTTTTCTAGAAATATATTTGATAGATTATGTGTTTAAAAAATCTTGTCTCCACACCCGCAAAGGAATACAGAGAGACCATGGCAGATGAGGAGCCTCAAAAATACTCTGCCCGGCTATTCCCAAGCCCATCACAGGGGCCATCACCCCATCAAAGGCCCATCTTCACAAGCCCAGAGGAGCACAGGGAGGCACAACAGCAAACAGGAACCCAAACTGAGGACTCAGAGGAAGGGACACACTGTCGGGGCCCCTCCCAGGGCTGTTCCAGGAGAGCCTCAGCCCCAGTGTCCAAGCGTGAAACCCATCAGGAAGAGTCAAGGGGAGAAGTTCTCCACCTTCCGGACTAATGGAGGTTGTTGCCTAGGGGACCCTTTATAAGATGCAGGGGAAGAACATTTTGGGATTGCATAGGAATCATTATGGATTTAGGGGAGGAACCAAAGGCAGGAAAAGGGAGGTGTTTAGAGGATTTGAAGAGGAACAATCATAGGAAATAGAGGGATAAGGGAATAAAGGTTCATGTGCAAGCAGGAGCTGGTCAGTGTTCTTGTCTGGCTATGCCTGATCAGCACCATCCGTTCTGTCTTCATGTTAAATTCCTTTCTAATTCTTCCCTGGGTGAGGGTTCTCTGTCTTGTGTGTTTGGGGGGGTGAGTCAGACCATGGGCTGGAGGTGGTTTAGCCTTTTTGAACTCTACCTTCAGCTATTTTCCAGTAAGGGGCTCTCATCCATGTGCATGTGTGTATAGGGAGTCTGTGTTGCCAGCAACCGGAGTGAGTGCCAGTGTGCGAGTGAGTGTGTGATCACAAGTGAAGATCAAGCCTAACCAGCCAGCAAGCAGGTGAAGTGATCTGGGAGTATGTATGTACCTAAGAGCCAGCTCTGGGTGTGAGAGCACCCGTGTGTGTCTCAGGGTGAGAACATGGGTGGTCTAGCTATGCGACTGGGGGCGTCTTGGCCAGCTTGGGGCAGTGGGGGGAGAAGGAGTGTGTGTGTGTGAGGGGGTCTGTACTTAGTTGGAGTGGGGCTGTGGCTTTGGAGGCTTCTATGTTCAGGTGGCAGCAACTGGGCAGACTGACTGTCTGAGCCCAGCTGCTGGAGGGGTCCACCTTATACATATATACATGCATACATACCTACATATAAATGTGTATTCTCACCAGTAGACCGCCATCCTGCTCAGCCAAAAGGGAGCAGGATGAGGCCATTGGTGCTGTCAGTGTTCACGTGAGTGCTCTGAATGACTGTCTGTGATTTGAGGCTGCTGCCCATGTATGTATGCATGTACATATGTGTGTGTGTGCACTCTCTCTGCTTGCGCCTGCAAGGCACAAAAGGGAATTTTCAGTCTCGCTACTGGTTGGATCTGGGGGTATGGAGCTCCAGCAGCCTCATTTCTCTCTTGTTGAATCCTGAATGATATATTTTCCTCTAACAATATTAAGCACTCATATTTGGATTTCAAAGTATTATTTTAACTTTTTGTCATTTTTAACACAGTATTTTATTTTTCTGTATTTCATCTTCTGTAAGAAATTTTTCATCTGTCCTGCTACTGACATTTATTTTATTATCTTATTCTAGACATTAAGGATTGCTGTAATTCAAACGTTTAATCTTCCACTTTGATAGAATCACTGACTGCTGGCTATTCAAAATGTTCTAATAGATAAACTAAAAGAAATACAATGTGAAAGCACTCTATAATACTTTGACAGTAACAAATAGAAAAACTGCAGAACGTAATAGCAATATTGCAGTTTTGTGAAATAATGTGTAATAACATAAAAATAAAAATAATTCCAAAATAAATTTTAAAATTTAAAAGGTAGAAAACAACAACAACAAAAAATCCCTGAATAGTTTTTCATAAAACAGTATTTATTGCATTTATCCTTTTAATTTTACTTTATTCCTTGCCACTATTTCAATCTGTAAGGGTTACATTACCACTGGTTTCTAATATTTTTAAGCACATTTTAATGTAAACAAAATTATTTAGAAAATTAATCTCAATTCATTTTTTTCAGGTTTAATACTGAAACTGCTTCTCAAAGCACATTGGGGGGGGGGGGAAGAAAAAGGCTAAACTGCAAGATGAAATATCAAAAAGACCTCTCTGTTCCAACAGAATGCTGGTCACAGACATATTTTGCAATCTTACCAATGTTAACTGAGTTGTTATGTTATATTTGTAAAATATATTTCCACTTGTTTGGACAACTTGTAAAACATTTCCTTTATAGTTCTGGTAAGCAGTTTTATTAGAGAGGTTACACAGAATAATATTGTAAATTTTTGAAAAGGAATAACTGCAGGTTGTTTTTGCTTGGTACAGTAGTTCTTCATTCACTTTGCTTTTGCTTTCACAACTCTCCTCAAAGTGCTTGGAAGTGTCAGTGTTATTTTTATAGAATTTGATTGCAACATTGATGTTACATCTTTCAATAAAAGATGGAGTCTTAATGCATCTTGAAAAGCATTTGAGAATCGGAATTTCACAACCAATTTACTTGTAATAACTTTCCACTTCCATGTCACGTAAGCACTTTGTAGAACCGTTCTTTAAGACTTACATATGTTGTTATCTTATATTATCATATATGGGGAGAGAAACACAAGGAATTCTTAGAGAGAAGAGCAAACATGAACAATCGGTATGTTCTTAAATCTGCTGTGAAATGTTCAGGATTCACAAAGAGGTAGTTGAAAAAGAAAAGCTTGTCCATTATCTATTTAAAATTTTATACCTAAAATTTATTTTAGAAAATACTAAATGATTGCAGAATTAAAAAAAAAAAAAAAAAAACAACAACATTTGGATTTAATTATGTCTTTGAATTTTTTGTATGTAATTAGTAACTTTTCATTACTCTCAAACATGAGTAGAAATGTGAGACGACAAAGTTAAACTTTTAAAAATCTCATACTGGAAAACAACTTTTTTCCAAACAGCTAAACATTATGTTAAATAATAAACTCATTTTGAAATTATCTTAAAAATGTCAACTGCTGCTGAATAATGTTTCTAAAACACAGAAGGTCTTAAAACTTTTCAAAAATGAGGAGGTGTATCAAAGACAACATCACATTATCATGAGAAATAAGCATGGATTTACATTAAAATTATTTCCATTTATATTTGTATGGAAGCACTATCATTAATTTATTACATACATTGAACAACAAAGCATTAACACAACTATGTGGTTTCCTATTCCTAAGGAAACCTTTTCTATGTGTAATTTATTTGCAATTAAAATGATTCACATAAACGCCTATCTGCATGAGTATTATATTCCTGAAAACAAGGAAAACAAGCAGTTCTTCAATGGCAACACTTAGAGTAATGGAAAAAGAGAATTACTAAATAATTACTATCATGTCATAACCTTGAGCAATTACCAGCTTAAAGGATAGCAACTGAACTCATGAAAGTTCCTTTTCTTGAACTGGAGTCATTTAGAGCATGTATTCCACTAAAAATAAATGTATTTTACTTTCAGGTGTCATCCTTTAGGAAAGGGAGAGCAATACCATGAATATTTGTTCATTGCTGAATTCCAAAGATCCTAAGGGAGAGTACTTTTATGCATATATATTTATTAATGAATTCAAATTATTACTAAGGGATACAAGTGGGAAGAACTACCTAATTATTATTTTTTATAAAAATAACACAAATACTAAGTACAGAACTCAACTCCAGATTTTTCCAATTTAAATGTCTAAATATAAACTAGGGGTGAAATCCAGGTGCTTAAATCTTGATATCTTAGTACCATTTGAAATGCTTTGATGTTTGATGCTTGAACTCCACCTACCGCTACAGGAGGGCATGATTATTTCATAGGTGCTTTATTTGCCAGCCCAGACAGAGATCCCCTATACCCTAGGACATCTTAAATGGCACAAGACCATTAAGGCAAATAATTCAGTTAAATATGAAATGAAGAGCTAGTCTTCTAACTACATTGACTGTTACAGGAACTTAGCCACTTTCTTTACAAATAAGAACAGCATATAAGGTAAAAGGGCAAATCTAAAACAGTCTAAGTGAGTTTAAATTCATATTAACATGACAGTGACTCGGGTGTACAAGATTAGATGGAGGAGAGAATGTTAAGGGTAAAAGTGCGACAACTTGTGGCTTGAGATAAAGGCAGTTTAATAGGTAAAGCAAAAGCTGCGCACGCAAGCAAAGCAAAACAAGGAATTCATTCACTACTTCTCATCGGCAGGCAGGTGTTCAGCCGTCTCCAGGAAAGCAGGGCTCCATCACACGTAATGGTTACTTGGGAAGACAAATACCATCACTCCGAATGTCCCCCCCTTACTACTTCTTCCCCAGCTTTATATGCTGAGCATGACGTCATACGGTATGGAATATCCCTTTGGTCAGTTGGGGTCAGCTGTCCCAGCTGTGTCCCCTCCCAGCTTCTTGTGCACTGCCAGCCTCCTCGCTAGCAGGGCTGTGTAGGAAACAGAGAAGGCCTTGACACTATGTAAGCACTGCTCAGCAATAGCTAAAACATCAGTGTGCTGCCAACACTGTTTTGGTCACAAATCCAAACCATAGCACCATATGAGCTACTAAGACAAAAATTAACTCTATCCCAGCCAAAACTAGTTCATATTGGGTTTGTTTTTTGTTTTGTTTTTTTTTTTTTTACCCTACAGTTCAAAAGAAAATAGAATATAAGGATAGAAAAAAAAAATCACTTTACAAGGATATGCATCATTATCATTCAAACCCCGTAATATTTCCCCTTGTAGCACAGGCTAACTTACTTTGTTTTATCAGAAGCAAGGTATTACCTCAAAAAAAAAAAAAAACATCCCTCCCCCTGCTGTTATATAACATGTAATATTATTGAGGAAGAAACAAAAATATTTTCTTCCTTTTCCTCTTAGTTGTTTTATTATTGTACCTCTTTTCAGGAAAGAAACTTTCATGAGATCAAATGTGATAGGTACTGTTCTGGTTTGAAAACATCTTGCACTGGAAAAAAAATAACTATGTAAATGCAAACGTGAATCAAGTCCTGTCATGCAGAAATGATTTAGTTATATGGTCAATATCAATGATTTCTCTGTAGAAGATTACTTTTTCAAGAAAAACCTTGCATAATGATGCATGGAAAAATATATTGGAAAAATTTATTTCTTAACTTTTTTCCTAAGGGTTTTTTGTTGTTTTGTACATAAAAATAACAACAGCCTCAGTTACTGACAAACTGCATCAATCCTCATAAGATACATATTTTGAGCTGTCTTAAATAATGAAAATAACAAGAATGGATATTATTTGACGTAAGATCTTGAATTTAAAAATAGTTATCTAAATAATTGCATTTTTCAAGGTCAAATTTGTTCTTTTTTTTTGTTTTCATTTTCATTTATATTAAAAAAGAAAGCAAGAACGTTGAAACACTGTTCATCTTTTTAAAAAGCTTTTGAATTATATAGAAAAAAATTGAAAACATTAATTTGACCAAGTATATATGTTATAGTTGACTAAATCACCCTAGGTTACCTCTCATGGCCAGTAGAGAGACACAGAAACTATTGGTATGAGTTTCATCTCACCCTAAGACGGTGTGGTGGATTGACCTTGACCTCAGTAGAATAGGGGGAGAAAATAAGATGAAAAACTGGGTTGAGATAAAGGCAGGTTACTGAAAAGAAGGAAAGGGTGCGTGCAGAAACAAAGCAAAAAAAAAAAAAAAAGATTTATTCTCTACTTCCCACCAGTAGGCGATGTCCAGCCACTTCCTGGGAAGCAGGGCCTTAATACATATAATGGTTGCTTCGGAAGACAAATGCCTTAATAACAAATGCCCCCCTCTCCTTCTCCTTTTCCCCAGCTTTTATTGCTGAGCACAACATCATATGGTATAGGATACCCCTTTGGTCAGTCTGGGTCAGTTGTCCTGGCTGTGTCCCCTCCCAGCCTCTTGCCTACCCCCAGCCTACTGGCCTTTGAGGTGGGGGGTTTGGAGAGATGGCCTTGATGCTGTGTGAGCACTGCTCAGCAGTAGGCAAAACACTGGTGTGTTATCAACACCATTCAAGCTACAAATACAAAGCACAGCATTATGAGGGCTGCTATAGGAAAAGTTAACCAGTTTTAGAATGTTTTAATCAGTGTTAAAGAGGAGTTTTAAATTCTCTACAAGAAAGACAGTAATTGCATATCTACGATCCTGTTTGTGTGCGGCTCTTCTCCCTACTTGGATATTATATGAAAGATAAGCACAACCTTGCTTCCTTCTGTCGCTGTGTAAACCTAATTAAGTGTTCTGTAAAAAAAAAAAAATTAAAAAGTATAGATCTACTTTTAAGTTTGTAACCCAAAACAGAAAGAAATACCTCTCTGCAGTTCTGGATAAAGTGCTTGAGAAGCATAATTTACATCTTGTCCTTTTCCTCAGCACTTTCTAATTAATGTCTTCACGCAGCCATACACTAAATTTGCTGATTGACCACTGAGGGGTTCAGCATATTGACTGCTCTGAACTGCCACTTGGGAAGCCAAAATCCTACAATGTCATTTTACATTCTTAGCCCAAGTCTTTCTGTCTGTATTTTCAGCTCCACAGTGGAAGTAGCTTAATTATACTAAATTCCCTAAGTGTTGCTTAACTAAATGTATTCAGCCCCTCTCATCTCCAGATATACTATATTTTCTGTTAAGATGTGCCCCATGTTGTTTCACATCAATCCTATTTGGACATAAAACTATCAGGAAATGTACCAGGACCAGAATTTGGTCCTGTTTGTGTATTCTGCATAGTGACTTACATGTCACTTGATATCATTTCAAGTGGAAGTATATGCTTGTTTCTGCTTTTTTTTTATAAAACTGTGAACTTCAAAGTTTATTGATTGTTTTTTTCCCCTATAGAAAGCCTAGGTTTAATTTTTACTCTATTAGCGTATGCTTTGTTGAAGCCTTCCTGATGACTGTTTATGACTAATGTGTTGTTGTACACTGAAATAAAAAAGGCTTAGAAATCTAAATTCATAATCAAAATTTAAAAAGCCATCTCCCAGACTAGTACAGTATTTTCTACAAGAATAATTGGAATAATGTAAAAGATAATAGACTATTACTAGGGCATCCTTTATTGCAGCGAGGAGAAGCAATAAAATGGCTTCTTTCAGGCTTCTATAATCTCTGTACATCTGTCCACATTATCAAGAGAAAAGGAAAGAGAAGATCAGAATAAAATATAGGAATAGTAGATAATACGATACCTTTACTCTTGTACATCTACATCTCTAGGGACAAACATAATGAACGTGTGCTTAAACACTGCCATTCAAAAACTACAGTTACACACTTCCATGCCTTGATGGTTAAACCATATTTTTACTTCTGACCATTTCTAAGCTATCTAGCTAATATCGGGTAATATGTCAGGTGCTAATCAGAGGGGAAACAACAGCTGAGAAATATTCAGGAGGTTCATTTTAGCAAAGATGCCCTGGAGAATGAAAGAATACAAAGAATGTATTCAAGTTTTGAATTTCTGGCAATGCAAACACATGTTATGCTTTCTTTAGGAGCAGTGTTTCAAGCAAAGAGAAATCTCAACTACTTTAAGTGTGTTCTTAAAAATGTCTGGTGCAGAACCAACAAACTTAAAATCTTTAGAAAGACAATACCCCATTATTAAAGCTTATTAAAAGGAAGCAAAAGGGAATGTTTGTTGTGCCTTGAACCATTGCCACCTGATTGTATGTTGTCAGGTTTTAACTTCACCAAATAATTTGGACATAGAATGCACAGAGTGAGGTCTAGTTAAAAATAAAACATTAGAGCAAACCATCAAGTTGTACTACATTGTTATTTACAGCTTTCCTAATTATATTCTTCAGTATAAATGAATACCTCATATCGTATCAAACAACAACCAATAGATTGCATATAGCCTTTGTATGCTTTTTTCTCATTTAATCTTTATGTTTATAAGTGGAAAGCTTTATACTTATATTTTGTGTGCTGTTTCTTCTCCCCCTCCCCCATTTGGAATATGAATGAAAATATAGCTAGACCAGATTTGACAATATCTGACAAACGAAAAGAAGGAAAAATACAAGGAAACACGAAAACTAGTTAGGAAAAACAGCCAGGAAAACATTCGTTTGGCATCCTATGGTCTGATTGAAAGTCCACCAAATATTTTCATTGGCTGCAGCGAGTTTTAGTTCAGGCCACAATTAAAAAGGTAAGAAATGGTAGCATAAGCAAAAGGTGGTTTTGCCTAAGAAAGCTGAATGACTGATTAATATCTTGTACCTTTTTCCTTTTCATCACACTGCTTAATCCAAAAAGAATCAAAATTGGATCAAAGAGAATTCAAGTTGAACTTTGAGTTTGTATCTCAGCTCTGAGAGTTGAGCTGTATTTTAACATCTGTGTAAAGTTATTCTACTGTTTTGACTTTACAGTGGAAATCACTTGCCATATCACTGAGAGAGGGGAAGAGAGAAATATAAGAAACAGAAAATTTTGCCTTTAGTAGGGAGTAGGCAGACATCTTATAGACAAGAAGGCCATTTACATATTCTTTATGTTTGATCACTTTGAGATTCTATGAATGGACACTGAATCTATAAAAAAGAATTTTTTTTTTTTTTTTTTTTTTTTGTGCTCTGTAAAGTAGCATTCTCTCTAAAAGCAAAAGAATTGCTGTTCCAAAAGAAGCATTATCATGAGATTAGGACCAGGCTTTACATTTCTACACACTTTAAAACAGTATTGGTAACCTTTCATTCTCTAACCAATGTTAGGTTGTTCAGCCCTTCTCTTCGTGCTCTGGTATTTCACGGGTATCAGTTATCTACCCTAATGAATTCAGACTGTACAACCTGATATTTTTCTCTTAGATATAATATTTGTCACCTTTAATTTAGTAATGAAGAAAGAGTTAATAAGAAAAAAGCAACACTGCTGCATTTCACAGCTGATGAATTGCAAACAATCTATTTACTGTATGAATTAAAATGTATAGTAATTACATTCATGTATAAGTGGAAGAACAAATAACACTGCCACAACGTACCGTATTAGGTAGTCCAAGATCACTGGGTGGTCTTAACCAGAAAAATAACATTTTTAAAAAGGGTAGAAAGGAGGACCCTGGAAATTATCAACCTACCAGCCTCACTTCTGTGCCTAGGAAGATCATGGAACAGATCCTCCTAGAAACTATGTTGAGGCACATGGAAGTCAGGGAAGTGATTTGAGACAGCCAGCATGGCTTCACCAAGGGCAAGTTCTGCAAGTTCTGTAGTGGTTTAACCCCAGCCAGTGACTAAGCCCCACACAGCCGCTCGCTCACTCCCCCACAGTGGGATGGGGGAGAGAATCGGAAGGGTGAAAATGAGAAAACTCATGGGTTGAGATAAAGGCAGTTTAATAGGTAAAGCAAAAGCAACACACGCAAGCAAAGCAAAACAAGGAATTCATTCACTCCTGCCCATCGGCAGGTGGGTGTTCAGCCATCTCCAGGAAAGCAGGGCTCCATCACATGCAACGGTGACTTGGGAAGACAAATGCCATCACTTCAAAAGTCCCCCCCTTCCTTCTTCTTCCCCCAGCTTTATATGCTGAGCATAACGTCATATGGTATGGAAAATCTCATTGGCCAGTTGGGCTAGCTGTCCTGGCTCTGCTCCCTCCCAGCTTCTTGTGCACCTGGCAGACCATGGGAAGCTGAAAAGTCCTTTAGTAATCCTTCACTATGTAAACACTACTTAGCAACAACTAAAACATCAGTGTGTTAACAACATTCTTCTCATCCTAAATCCAAAACACAGCACTATACCAACTCCTAGGAAGAAAATTAACTCTATTCCAGCCAAAACCAGGACACCAACATAGTGGCCTTCTATGATGGAGTGACTACATTAGTGGACAAGGGAAGACCTACGGACGTCATGTATCTGGACTTCTGTAAGGCCTTTCTGTAAGACCTGTAAGGTCCCCCACAACATCCTTCTCTCTAAATTGGAGAGATATGGATTTGATGGGTGGACTGTTTGGTGGATGAGGAATTGGTTGGACGGTCATATCCAGGGGTAGTAGTCAAAGGCTCAATGTGCAGATGGAGATCGGTGAC
>NW_009226240.1:1196-7040 GCF_000690835.1 Fulmarus glacialis | reverse complement strand
TATTTTATTTTATTTTATTTTATTTTTGTGTCTGGACACAGGCACGAACAATTCCTGTTTTATGCGGTGATTTTGCCACTGTGTCAGCTCTTGCATCTTTGTTTTGCTTTTTCTTACTTCATCTTGACAAGTCATTTTTTATTTCCTATTGCTAGATGTCCAGCCTTGAGTCACTTGAGGTACCTGGAGGTACATAAGCACTGCCGTGGGATCCTCTGGAGAACCTCGTAAGGACTGTGCTTGGTCATTCTGATTGATGGCTACAGATGTAACTGTCATCATACAGCTGTCATTTGCACTTAGGAAACCAAATGACCTTCATTCTGACCTGTAATTAATGTTTAAGTCATTTATCTTTTATGGTCACCGATTAGACGAAACTCTAGAATAATTCTTACAGTTTAGTTTATTCCTCATTTTTCCTTCAAACAGTCACTAAAATGAAGAATTCAGACTGCTGGAAGTGTTCTATCCATGAGAGATTTTTTTGTTGTTTGTTTTAATTTCAGTCATGATTTACTTAGGCTTTATATGGTCAGCTTTGAGGACAATTGAGTATTATTTTTATTTTGGCACTCTTACATGACTTTCTATTTTCAGGTTTTTTTAGTGATACTTTTGAAATAGCAAGTTGTCATGCTTACTTGAGGAGAGGAGGACTTTGACACACGGAACACAGATTTCTCTGAAATCATGTTTAAGTGCTTTTGTCTGTGGCTATAGTGCTGTCTGCCACAATTCTTGTGTTTCATATTCATAGAGCTGGTTTGGGTTAAGAAAATTTTAATTTCTTCGATCTAATGCATTCTTTCATGAAAGATCCATTTAAGGCAGAAAGACCGAACAAGCTCCAGTATTTCAATTGCAGCTATACTGAAGTGAGATACGTAACAAGTTTACGAATACTAGCTTTTAGTAATTCCAGACAGAATATTTTTTTCCTCATTTCCTAAGTGATTTGGGAAATCCTGGTGCAATGTACTTAAATACGCAAACATATCTTTCCAATTTCATAACGAAATCAGACAATATAACAAACAATAAGGGCTTTAGCAATCTTTGCAGATAAGGATTTTAAAAGATAGACCATAAAAGTAACATCAAAGGAATACACCAAGATTCTCAAGTAGTCAAATATTGAATTGATTTTAAAATCTACAAATTATTTTAATATATGAAATGAAAATTAAGTTAGAAAAAATATAGGCCTTATTCCTATTGCCAAGTGCAAGGGATTCAATGGTAACTTTGACACCCAGTTTCTGAGGCATTGGATGAAAACTTCTTATGAATACTTTCACTGCATTTAAAAAGGGTCACTGATCTCAAGCTTGCAAAACTGCCATGTGTTGTTAAGTGGGCTTTAAATTAAGGATAAAAGAGGGAAAGGGAACTGTCACATGGCACAAAGAACTGACATGATCTCCCAACCCACAAAATAAGCAAATGTTGAATGCATTAACTATCTTTTTATTTCAGAACAAAAAGATGAATATTAATATTATAAAATGTCTAGATGAAGAGAAAAACAAAATCAAGAAACTGCATTATATGATGGACCTGTTCTAGCATGAATAATATCTTTGCAATAGTTTTGCATAAATGGATCGTCAGTATGTAGACATAAAAATCTTTGTAAAAAGCATCACAAAAGCAACTATATTATAAAGATGGCATATATCAGAAAGGGATAACAAATAAAAATTATGGAATCTCACTGGAAATTCTTTGGTTTAATACGAAGAAAAGAACAAACAGAACTGTGGGAGGGCAATTTTTTCTCCAGCTAACCTGAAATTAACTGTATACAATGTAACTAAGTGATTATCTGCTAGCAAAGAGAGTCAAGCAAACCAAGAAGAAATGTTTCTGAATAGATGTTGTTTTCCCGTTCAGGGAGACAATTATTCTTAAAATGTAATGTAAACCATCACACTGATACAAAAATGCTTTTAAGTGCAATCAATTGGTTTTTATTAGAATAGATTTTGAAAAGTTCTAGGAAAAATTATTATTTATTACCATAGAAATTAGCTTTTTCTTTTTTTTTAATAGAATCATTAGCTATTGGCTTTAATTGCGAAAATGGCTAGGTATTCCAAAAGAAGCTATAATTGAGGTCAAACATACTAGAAAACCTTGAAGAGAATCTATATAAAACCCACCTTATTCTGACAGTGATAGTTTTCTGCACAAAACCTGAACTTACTCCCAATAAGTTTAAGCTGTACGGAGGGAATTATCTTTTTCATTTCAACTGATTAAACTCAGTTTTACTAGTTACTTCAATTATATGTGTGTGTGTGTATGTGTGTGTGTACAGCTATGTCTGTGTGTACAGCTATGTCTGTGTGTACACATATAATATATGCTCACTAAGGCAGCTATACAGCATTCTCATCTTAAACATACTTTTGCTAATTGACTTGCCCTCAAACAGGTTAAAAATGAGCTATAAGTTTCAATTCTGTGACACAATCAAAATTGGCCACAGAAGACATCCAAAGAGAGTCATCTGTCTATCATTATTTCCAGTCTACCCACCACTGCAATAAGTAGGCACTAATTATAAAGCTTAGGAGAGGCATCTATGCTATCCCACTAGGATCCCACTCTCAGCTGCCCATCTTAATGACTAGTTATGTTTCTTTACATCATTAAAGTGTCACATTATTTGTAAGTACTTTTAATTGGCTATTTTTCCTTTAATATTTTTATTTTGTTAGCAGCTGATGAAGGAACCATCAGTGAAATTTAAATGACATTTTTAATCTAAGTTAATACATTTTTGAGAGATTAGTGCCTGATCCACATTACCAATATATGTATTTGGGGCTGATATTTTTTCTAGCTGCAGCAGCATCCTTTCAGGGTGCCAAGTCTAGACAAGAGTTTGTTCAAAGTCATTTATGTTTTATAGAATCTGGCATTTTGCAGCTCAATACCTGACCACAATGAGTGACACTGACAAAGCCTGATACAATGTGTCCCTTATGTGTGGCAGCTTTTCCTATTTTAGTTTTATTTCTGCATATTTCCTAGTTAATTATCACCTCTATTCAGGTACAGAAAACAAATGGAAAATGGGATTGTTCAGACACTCTCAAATCCACATATGCAAGGCTGATTTTATTTAGATCTATCTCATGTCTTTTTATAATCCTTGTTTATGACAGAAGCAGATATTAAGGTGCTGGAGCATGTCCAAAGAAAGGCAACGAAGCTGGTGAAGGGTCTAGAGAACAAGTCCTATGAGGAGCGGCTGAGGGAACTGAGTCAGTTTAGACTGGAGAAAAGGAGGCCGAGGGGAGACCTTGTGGCTCGCTACAACTACCTGAAAGGAGGTTGTAGCAAGATGGGTGTCTGTCTCTTCTCCCAAATAACAAGACAAGAGGAAATGGCGTCAAGTTCCACCAGGGGAGGTTTATATTGGATATTAGGAAAAATTTCTTCACTGAAAGGGTTATCAAACATTGGAAGAGGCTGCCCAGGAAAGCACTTGAGTCACCATCCCTGGAGGTATTTAAAACACGTGTGGATGTGGCATTTAAGGACATGGTTTAGTGGTGGACTTGGCAGTACTGGGTTAACGGTTGGACTTGATGATCTTAAAGGTCTTTTCCAACCTAAATGATTCTACGATTCTATGATTTTATGATTTTTGACAGCCAAACATTTCTACAGAGAGGTGATTCTTTGGACAGCTACTAAAATCAAATAGCAACCACCATTTTCATTGGGAAAGCTGCAGCTCATATAGTTATCTTAATTTATATTCTAACTGAGTATACTTCCTAAAGTTATGACCTCAGTATAGAGTTAAGTAAACAGCTGAATGTCTGCCATGGGGGATGATTCAAATTCTGTTTTATTTGAGCTTTGGGTTTTGAATTCCTGGGCCTTGCTATATTGGGTCGATAATAAAACATTAAAGAAATATTTGATTATTCATCAAACTGCACTACTTCCACTGGTGAAAACACGTCAAATACTTCCACATAAAAACTTATGTTGTTTTGCCTGTGATGCCTTGAAATTAGGCAATTGCTGCTGAATTGGTAGAGAGGAACTGATCTGGAAAACATGGATATCTTCAGCTACAGTTTATCCAGATGGTTTTATTAAACTGCAGACACCATGGTTCTCTAGTGAGAGCATTTTTTTGATGTCATGTAAAATTAAAGGCAGAGCCACCATTGATTTCAATGGGAGCATGACTCTGCTCCTGCAGTGCCATGATCACTCCAGAGGCTGGACCCCCCTGTGGAGAGGGATGAGCTCAATGAGCCACTCATAAGGCATTCAGCTGTAAAAAGTTAAATTTAACTAGAGTGCTGTTTCCTTTCTTTTGGTAACTTCAAAGGTGAGTTTGGATGAGTTTGCTGGTGAGAGGGTTTAGTGCACACTGGGCTGAGGTTTATTGGCTTTCAGTATTAAATAATACAGGTCTGAGTTTACTAAAAGAGAGTTGTCCGTTAATGACAGGTGGTTATCATATTTGATCCACTAGTGTGAGCGCAGCTGAGGTGGGAAGGCTCAGCTGTTTGGGGACCTGTGCTTGTTTTCACTAACTGGAGAGTGACGGGCTTGTTCCTATGGTCATCTCTCATGGGTGTTTGTAGTTTCAGTGTTCTCCCACCCCACTTTTTTCTTCCACTTTGGCTGAAGGAGTTTTTTAAAGGACTCTGAAGTGTGCTTTTGGAAAATTGAAAGCTCATTGGCTTGTGAGTAGGTTAAAGACAGCTATTACCTTTCCCGCGTTATAACTACATACACTGCATTAGAGGACATCTCTGACAGCAAAGTGTGCCTGGCTGGGGGCTGGGAGACTAAGGTTTACTATGATGAAGAGTGAGATACCTTCTTCTAAATGTTGTTTACTGCGGCAAATTACCCTTCAGTTATGCATTCTTATGTACTTTTTTTTTTTGACTTTTTTTTTTTTTTTAACAGAAAATCAGTTTTTCTTGGGTATTATTTTCCTTATGTCTTGTGTAGATTTTGTGAATATCTCATGAAAATTTCAGGGATTGGTTGAGTCAAATATATCATTAATGTTTCAAGGATATTTTATGGAATATTTTAAGCTCATGGGTTTTTATATATAGTATGCTTATGTTTAAAAAATGTTTTTTATTTAAAAAGAATTTTAAATGTGAGAATTGTTTTCACTGATTTGGATACATTTATGTTCTTTATAATATTATGTTTAAAATCTCATCTCTTGACAGCTTTTAGAAGGACTGCACTTTAGAAACTGTGATCATATGGAGCATTTTAAAAAGAAGCTTTTAGAAAAAAAATCACAATTGTATAGAACAATTATTCATTTTTGCAAATGATAGTGTATGAAAATATGAAGCTTCAAAATGACTGGAGACAATACTGAATTACTTCCAACAGTGCACTTGACAACGCAGAAAGGTCAACATTATCCATTTAAATAATGCATTAAAAATGATTTTGTTTGTCTTTTTCTTTTTAAAAAAAAAGGTCTTGCTGAAGATTTGTTGCTTGGTAACCTTGGGAAAGTTAGTTAAAAATGAAAGTTATTTTTAGTTCCCTGTGGAAGATTCCATAGTCAGAAATTATTGGCAGAGTGATACACATATGACTACAACAGGAGCCATGAGATTGTTTTGCTATGCCAAAGAACAGAAATTATTATAAAAAAAAAAAGTTAATGAAAGTTTTTCACCTTTTCGAGAGAAGACAACATATTCTTCAGACAAGAAAGAATAGATCTTTCCCTTTTGCCTTTTTTTCTTCTCCACTCCTCTGTACACTTGGTCCACCCTTTCCCAAAGTCTCTCAGTAGTTTTCCAGAAGAGGTTCAATGTGGCC
>NW_009226240.1:0-1163 GCF_000690835.1 Fulmarus glacialis | reverse complement strand
TTGTTTTCCGCAGTTCCTTTTTTTTTTTTTTTTTTTTGCTTTATTTATTTATTTCTCCTTTTCCATATGTATAAAACTTACTATTTTCATGTTTCTTGAAATGAAAGTTACTACTGCTAAGGTTACAAATATGTGGGGTATACATTTGCACTGCTAAGTAATGTATGCTATGCTTGAAAAATGGTCATGCCTACTCTCCAATTTCTGCTGACTTCTGTTGACTTGGTGGCTCATAAACCAAGGTTCAAGGATAGTGTCGTGAGAAAATTCTGATCATCTCCTCATTGCATCAGTGTTTGGATCCAAGCACTCTGAAAATCCATTTCCTTGAGCTCTCCTTATTGGCAAAATACAATCCTGCATTGTGCGTTTTTTTCTCTTTTTTTTTCCTTTCATTGAATGGAAGCCTTATAATCCTCTTACACCGATATTTTATGTCAAGCTTTTTGTGAAACTGTTCTTCCCCACAGAGAACAAGGAGATCTCTTTGAGTGTGTACAATGTAGTTTGGTGCAACAGATGCTGCAAAAAAGACAAGGTAAAAGACTTTGGCTTTCACTCCAAAAATGTGGACTTTTCCTTAATGTCTGAGGAAGGATAACTCATCTGTTTTACATGACACAGAGCCACTAGAGCTACAAGGGCAATAGACTGATCAGCTGCAGCAATGTTCAAAGTTCAGAACAGAAACGGAAAGAACTAGCAAAACAATAACCCGGCAGCCAGCCAAACACCACCCAGCCGCTCACTCACTCCCCGCCTCCCTCCAGTGGGATGGGGGAGAGAATGGGAAAAAAAAAAAAGTAAAAATTCATGGACCAAGATAAAGACAGTTTAAAAGAACAGAAAAGGAAGGGATAATAATCATAATAATAAAGCTAGAATATACAAAGTGAGTGATGCACAATGCAATTGCTTACCACCTGCTGACTGATAGCCAAGCAGCAATCGCTACTTCCTGGACCATGCCTCCCATTCATATACTAAGCATGACGTCACATGGTGTGGTGGTGCATTCATACCCCCCCCCACTTTTTTCCCTAGGCCACTTGTTGATCTGGGCTGCTTGTTGATCTCAGAAATTTCCATGAAACCTCGGCCTTGGTGTATTGAAGTCTGGCAGTTGAGCGCTCCTTGACTGTATCAGAAACTCTGCATAGCTG
>NW_009226239.1:37726-40130 GCF_000690835.1 Fulmarus glacialis | reverse complement strand
GTCACATGCTTTAGTTCTCTTAAATTAGTGTATTAATGATTGATTCTACAGGATATCCAGATGGATATGCAGAATCCTCTTTTAGTGTATTGGAAATTGCTTCACACCTGTCGTTTCTAATTAGACAGTGGGAAAGGGGGCAGCAGAAGGGAGAAGAGTTTCGGCAAATAAGGAGAAGGGAGACACGGAGCTACTATCAATGAAATGCATGACAGTTTAGCCCAGCAAGAAAGCTCCTCTTCCTACTGCACGCTTCCCCCGGAGCACGGGGAGAGGAGCTTTATATGTCCAGGCCCAGACGTGGTCCTCTGGAGACCTGTAAAATGAGGAAGCAGTCCCTTACCTAGCACGGTCAGGTGGTACGTCTTGTGGAAATTCCCTTCTGTTGCTACTACTTCGCAGGTGTAATTTCCCTCATGGGCTATTCCCACTTGCCGTATCTCAAGGGCAGGATCCCGATCTGGTCTGCATTTCCAGTTCATGCTGTTGCTGCAGTTTGTTCTGTCTGTCTTGTTCTGATCAGCCCTGTATCCCAAGGTGCAGGGGCCTCCAACCTTGGGGTTTATTTTCCATGTTACCATAGTTATATTTGATTTGGGAGGGCAGGTGAGCACAGAGCTATTACCTACTGTCACTGTCACTTTGTCGTTTCCTGAAGGAGAGAAAGGAGAAGGACGTGTGAGAAGGTGCCCAGGGACGTCACTCATAGCTTTGGAGTTCTGGTCCGTGCTTCACAGAGAAATGTCTGCGCTGTTACACACCAGCTTGAGGCCCTGTCTGTGCTCATCTGCAAATTGTCTGTCATCTTGTATGACAGCTGTGGATAATGGAGCCAGTGGCCTACCACAGCCTACACTCTCAATATTATCAACAAATTTCCCAGCAGGGCTCATCTTAGTGGATAAGACAGAAACTGGAGGAAGACCCTACTCCTGCCCATTGTCTTAAGCAGTTCAGCATCTGAATAGTGTGTTTCTATTGGCAAATCCTCCAGTAGGTTGCCACTTACAGGCTGAAATGATAGAAATTTGACTATTGCATTTGACCATATGCTAATGACTTTTCTCTGGGACTGTTGCTACCGATGAAGTAAACAACTTTTACTTCTGCACTCATACAAAATCCAACACTGTGGGCAAAGACCTTGTCTATACCTCTCAGACATGACCACAACATAAATAACAATGGTGGAGATTTATGTAGGAGGAAAGGTTTTTGCCTTATGTCTCAGGGGTGTCTTTTCTTCTTCTGAATCTTTGTGAACATACACATTCACACTATGAGTGTACACAATGTGTACATATGTATACACACTGTGACTGTACTTTTTTTACTGCAGCAATCCCCATAGGGCATGAATGTAAGTCCTGCCCATCTTTGTGCCAGGCATGCAGCTACAAAGGTGTAAAATATTCCCATATCCCTGTGCCTCTCGCTTGCAAGGCTAAGATTCCAGAGAAACTTTTTTCAGTTGACGTATCAACTGTGTTGGCTCTCTAATAGTGAGTATGTCTTGTTCTTGGAAACACATTCTGTTTTTTTCTTTCTATGACACTGACCCTTCTTTTGGGTTTTAAAAGGTGATTCTTGCTTGGAGTCAGGCACGACACCTCCTCTCTTTATCCTTTCGTGATCCATGAACTATGTACTTGAAGCTAGATGTCTGTATGGAAAAGCTTGGATCTAGTCCTCTTGTCCTTTTCGGAAATTACCACATTGGCCATTGAAGGACAGAGCCAGACCACTATTACGGCTCCTCCGTGTGGTGTGTTTGTTCAAGACAAGTTACACCCTCAGGATTGCCTTTAATTTTGGGGGTTTTTTTGCTTATAGGTCCCTGAATTTCTTCTTAGCCAAGGAAGTAATTTGCCCGGGTTTTCTTTTTCCACAGGCTTTCAGGACTGATTCTTTTTTGCACATATTGAAGAAAAGTCATGCTTGCTCTCTTTATATTGTCCAGATTTGGGACCCCTCATCTGCCTGTGTCTTCAGCTGACTCATCCAAGGGGTCAAGTTTTTAACCCCAAGATTCATTTCACTATTTCCTTGACCATTGAAGCCTCTCAACATTATGCCACCTTTGGGACAGTCGGTTCTCTTGCTTTGTTTCAACTAGTCACATTGGGACCTTTTCTTTAATAAAGTATTCTGTGGTGGGTTTTGTTTGCAGTAAAGATACATGTGGGCAAGCACTCAGAGATGAAAGAAAGGTTACCTGTAACTGTTCTTCAAGATGAGTTGCTTATATATGCGTTAGTGTTGCTTACACTTACATACACTTACACTTACACTTACACTTACAAAGGAGTGCCCTCCTTTGTGAGGCACTTTTGAGACTGAGAGAAAACAAGAGTCTGAGGCACAGGTTGTAAACCAGTGTGAAGAGTAGGTGAGGGAATAGGAC
>NW_009226239.1:17840-37695 GCF_000690835.1 Fulmarus glacialis | reverse complement strand
GCTGAAATTAAAAGCAAACAACCCCAAAAATCCACAATGTATGTATGTGTATAAATAATCACCTGAAAAAGACCTGTTACAGATAAATCACTTTTCTTTTTCAAAATGTCCTAGCTGCAACAACTAATGAGTTAATAGGAATAATACCCATAGCTGTAGTCCAAGCCAGCCTCCATTTACCACCTCACTCATTTCCTCTTTTAATAGGTGACCATTAAACCTTGGGACTGTAAACCACTGATCTCTGAGTGCCTCTGGTGGAACCCCCAGTTGCTCTTTCCTTGGGCTGAGTAATGATTTTAGTGGCATTCTGAGAGCTGTTCGTGAGAAGAAAATCAGAGTACTACTTTCAAACCATGTTTTAATCTGGAAGGAAAACAAAAGTTAACCAACCTGATTTGCACCAACAAATGAGTTTTTCACAAATTATTCCAAATATGTCAAACCCCTCCCCAAACCTTTCAAGCAGAAATAATAAAGAGGCAATTGAAAGTTCAGCTGGAATATGGAAAAATTAGAAGACCTAAGTTTTGTGTGATTAATCAAACCTTTGTCAAAGTTTTCCTCAGAGGTACCAGACCTGACTTTGTTGTGTTTCTCTATCCCCTACCCAGAGCTGGAATTCTATTACCTCTGCTGGCTGGCACAATGTGAAGCCCAGTTCCTGAACATTCACAACACTATAAGAAATGGTCTTAATGAGCATCAACTTCAAATTATTAGTCAAATCATTACTATTAGCCTCTTTGAGAAAACTACAGTTGGTTTTACCTTAATAATATTGTCTGAAATCTCATTATATTCTGGAATCTAGGTGAATGAACCATTCCAGCTCGACCACTTTTCCTTCTGTTTAGCTGTGTTCTTGGGAAATGATTTCTAACTTGCAAAATGAACGCAGTTCACTGCATTTTAACTACTTAAAGATTCCTTCAAAAGTTTTTGCCTTTTCATTTTGAGGATTATGTATGCTTTTGGTGAAGACATTTCCAAACCTAGACCTAGCTCCTGCAGATTGATAGAAGGTGTAGCTGCAATATTGCCTCACGGTACACTACACCATACAGTGATGTAATGTATTAGTTACTCCAGCTGTATAATATGGAAATCAGAGTGTAATTCTGAGAAGGTTTTTTGTGCTGGTAGAAGAGGAAAATTAGGTGAGGATAGTATTTCACTGAAGCCATCCACTTCCCATTTTTATTAAATAAAGGAAATAATACTTAGCTTCCTGCTGCTCAATACTGCCAGGATTCATCGATTAATGTTTCCAAGCATGGCTGAAGAAGAAAAGTGCTATCTATTCACACCATTTTCTGATAGATAAATTACCCACCAGCCACACAAATGCTTGTTTCCTTAATTCAATTGTCAACAGTGTCCTGTGATAAATTATTACACTGGAAGTGCTTTTAAATGACGAGTTTTTCTGCTTAATGGCATTTCAAGAAAATGTGAGGTGTGTGTTACAAACTCAGACGATTTTACCAGGAGAGGAACTGAAAGAAGCCTTTTGTCTCATGATGGTTTCTGGATGTGAGTTCTATGAATGCCTCTGAAAACTGGAGAACAAAGTGTTTCCTCTCCCAGTTTAACACTGCCAAGAGCCTCAGAGCTCTGAGTCATGTCATCAGTATGGCTGACTTCATCTGAAAATGACTAAGCAAACCTAAGCATTCAAAGTGCCTGTGTGTTGGCGCTGGGGTTTCTTTGGATAATGTTTGCAAATGTTGCCCAGGAATGACAATGTTGTGCATATTTAACTGTGTACGGTTTCATTTACATATTAAAGCAGTATCATTTTACTTGTCATTCAACTCTGCATCTCCTAAGCAGCCTATTGCAATGTACAAGTTCCCCAACATAACGGCTTGTGTGCTTCAAGACTGTAAAGAGGGAGTGAAAGTGGTGCTTTCTGCTATGCCTTTCTGTCATATTCTCCCCTGAATGAATCAGGTACCATTCACTTCAAATGATAAGCCACATCAGTCAGCTTAAAATCTGCTGAATCATGTTTAAGTACAATTTTAGGTTTACGATAAATTTGTAGAAGCATTCTGAATTCCCCTGTATCTTGTTATTAATTTAGAAGGCTTTTAGCAAGGCAGGAGTTTTTCCCCAGATGGTAGATTAATTAGTAAAAACTCTTCTTGTTTATCCTATCCTTACATATACCTTCCTACCATCGTAAAGAGGACTTATAAACATAATAAAATAAAACTGCTTTCACTTCACTGCTCTCTTTCATTGCTAGAGTGCAGGTAAGTGGCATTAGTGTAAATATGAATTGTGTACTTCTTCCTTGCTTTTCTTCTTTTCTCACGCATGCTGCTAGACACATGATCTTTAGACTTCTTTTACAGAAGATGAATGCATATGCAAAAAATCCTTAAAGGTTTGGTTAATTTGTATTTCTGAAATGACTTTGAAGACCTCCTCTTAGGGTGGAACAGGGAATATGTTTTTATCTCTGTAGAACAGACATATATTATTAGAAGGAGGTTTTATCCTATATTTTGAACCTGTTAGCCTGTTAGCATTCTCCTAAGAACTGTCTAAAACTCTGAGTGTCTGTCTTTGTGTTGAAGGCAGAGAAAGAAAAAAAATGGTAAGGGAGCAAGGCGTAACTGCAGAGCCTGCACCTATTTTGATCCTCTTCCGGTTCAATGTGGCATGGAAGTATGTTGTGATGGCAGAGTGCTGTTGATACCTTTTAGGCTGAGTCCCCAAACCAGCGTAGCCAGGCTGATAGTTCTGCTGGGCATTTGCTCATTAGCCCTGCTTGTCAGCCATGTGGATGGTTATAACGCTTCCATTTCTATAGATGCTCACTCACATTATCGTGTGGTGCAGAAATCTTCCAGCATGCTTGCTATTCTCCGAAGAAAGCATATGCAAAAAGAGAGCTCTGCTTCATTTTACCACAGAGCGTGGTACCAAGTTCAGATAATTTAAGGTTTTGAACTGTGTGAGCTAAAATCTTGTAACTCACAAGCAAAATAGGACTGGGCCTGGGTCATACTTGATGAGAAGCTTCCAGATCATAAAGAATATAAATTCTTAAGAAAATCATAAAGAATATAAATTCAATCTAAAATATAGTCTAATGAGATGTCAAGACTTGCTGTTTTTCACCACAGAGTTAGCTTTATTTAAAAACAGTCCAAAATGTATATTCTCAGGAATTAATCTGTAAATAGCTATGGGATCAACCAGCACAAAGGCAGTTCTGTAAATAGAAATTATCCTCATCCCTATCTTGTCCTGCCTGGTCAGCCATAGCATTTCCTTCAATTTGGAGATGTTGATAGGACCTCATCTTGGGCTGAAGTTGGACATGCCCTACTTTCTCTTTCTAGTGAGCGTATCAAAAGCCATCTACTCTCTAAAAGTATGTTTTATTAGAACATAAACCAATATGCTAGAAAGTGATAGTTCTTTAGGGAACTCAGAATTGCTAGCTATACTCATGAAAAAAAAAGGCCTGAAAATAAATCTTTCCTGCTCTCTGTTCCTTTACAGAACAGGTTCTTTCCCCCAGTCCTCTCTTCTACTCCACCAGCTTTCAGTGACTTGTCAGGCTGCACAGCTTCCACATGATTTCTTCTGAGCTCCTTTTTCCATCACTTCTATGACTTCTTGTGGGTCTGCTCCAACTAAGCCCTTTGCCAGGGTCTCCCCATCTGCTTTCTTTGCCCTCCTTATGCTGCCTGCCCCAGCCTGCACTCTTGGGTATGTACTCAGCAGCTCTGAGGGAAGACACAATCTCCCTTTCCCTCCAGGAATTTCACTAAACCTAAAGAGTGTGTGTCTGCTCTGCAGGAGAACTAAACAAACAAAAGTATTCCACGCTGTTAAAAAGGGAAGGTTCAGTGCTGCAAGTGTTTCAATTCAGACCTGTCACTCCACCACTGTTTTCTGGAATGGTGCTTTCGTACTGTAAAATGGCTAAAAGTCAGTTGCTAAAGTTTCCTCTGTGATAGCTGATTGGTTTATGACCAATATATCAGGGCATATATGCCATACACGTCAGCGTTTATTCAAACGAAGACTCCGAAACAAGCCAGTACCTTGCACTGCTACTTCTCTCACGGTGAAATCCCATGTTATAGCTAAGCTGAACTGACAGCTTGCTGTAGCTGAAAAAGGGGATAACCAGTGCAGCAAAGGCCTCACTCTCTGTGGGTCTGCAGAGAACAAGAAATTTGAAGAGGTGTGAGCTATCAAGCTCATCTCAGTGCAGAAATAACTGTAGGATGATAATTAAATGTCAGTACTGTTAACTATTTCATTACACACGAGAGATTAAATGAAGGATTGTATATCTACACATTTATTGCAAATAACTTTTCATTTTCAGTCTTATTCTTCACAAATGAGTGGACTCTGGAAAATGGCAATCATTTTTTCTGTTAGCCAGAAGGAGCAGAGCTCAGGATCCCAGGAGTACGTGCTGTCTGTCACACTGGTGTAGAAAATAGGCGAGTCAGGGTCCAGGAGTTCTGTACAGCTGCAGGCTGAACCATCCTATTTTGGTTGTAGATGCAAATACATCATGAGCAGGTTTCACCTTGGAGACTCATCTGACAGGTGGGTAGGGTAAGAGGCCTTTAGACAGACGTCCTCCAATTTGACTCCAGCCTCTGAAGTTCGTCTAATTATAATAGTAAAAATATTATGCCATCCGTCATTGTCTCTCCTTGACTGTTGAAGAAGATTTTAAGCCATGTCTGAGGAGGTTCTCAAGCTCTATTCCATGAGTGCACAATGAGTGCACATTCCAATGCACTGACAGATTCTGCTTTTATGTTTGAAAATGGACATATTCTTACTCAGGAAAAAAACAAACTCAGTTGAGGAGTTCGCATTTGTGTTTCAAAAATGTGCTGGTTACTATTGTCATGCTAAGATTACTGTAACTGAAAAAGATTGGGGGAAAGACGTTGCTCTGGTTTTTTAACGTGGTTTATGTAGTGTGTTTGACAGCTCTCGTGGATAACTAGTTGCACCGGTTCCTTTGCAGTGTCACTTATTTAGTCATTTCTCCTGTTTCTCAGAGTCTTTCTCACAGTAAAAGGAGAAAGAAAGATTTTAAAAACAGGAAAATTTGATTGTGAAGCCACTAAAATTTTCAGGGGAACCACTGCAAAATCAGACAGCTACACAGCTTGAAAGTGCTTTTGATTACTTTCAAACAGGAAAGATTTCCAGCCTCTGTTATTCTTTATAGCAGGTTTTAACCCACAGTAGAACTTTTTCTTGCCCCCAAAATGACTCAAGTTCCATGACAGCCTCTTCAGAAATTTAGCTGTTGAAGAGTTTTTCACACTGTAAAGAGACTGCTTTACTTTCTCAGACATAATCCTATTATTTCTTACAGTAACAATCTACCACAGCGTTTTGGTGCATCCCCCCCACCCGCATATTGTGACGTATTAAACTTAGAGGTATAATGAACTGAAACAATGATCATACCACAAGCAAATGACTAACTGTATCTTGGAATTAATATATTATATGAGTCATAGCAAGTCATAATCAAAAAGGCAGTACCGGACGCTTGGAAGAGGCCAGATAAAACAGGCTGAGCTCTGCATCTGTTTTCCCCTTCTACTGCCACAGAGTGCCTGTGACACTTAGCAAGGCTTGTCTTGAATGAAGTGAAAGATAAACAAGTAGAAGTGCTTTGAACTAGAGTAGGGATTGCTAAAGTACTGACAAAGTTTTATATATGTTAGCTTTGTGACTCTGAAAACGTAGCCACAACAGCACAGGACAGAGTGTAGGCTGAAAACCAGCCCTGCGTGTCAGGTGAGTAGTAAGTAGTTAGACTACTCTAATTTTCATGATAGAAATACATGAACCGGCTGGCCTGAGCCTACATGATTCTGTTACCTGAAGCTGCGATCACAGTTTTTTCAGCATGGACATATTTTTAAAAGCACACAATAAGAGACTTATACCTTTATTGTTAGTTTCCTACTCACACTCTTTTATCCATACTCGTCATTATTCCTTGAAAATATCTCCTATTCCCATCTCATTCTATTTAGGCTTTTTTCCTATGTCCAGAAATTCCTTTCTTCCTCATTCTCAAATTCTTCTTTTGTTCTCCTCTTAACACATTTCTTTTCTGCCACCATTACTGTGTCACTTGCAGTATTGTGCTGGTTTTGGCTGAAAACAGTGTTGATAACACAAGAATGTTTTTGTTACTGCTGAGCAGTGCTTACACAGAGTTGAGGCCTTTTCTGCTTCTCACCTCACCCCACCAGCGAGTAGGCTGAGGGTGC
This sequence comes from Fulmarus glacialis, assembly GCF_000690835.1. Lineage (NCBI taxonomy): Eukaryota > Metazoa > Chordata > Aves > Procellariiformes > Procellariidae > Fulmarus > Fulmarus glacialis. The sequence continues at coordinate 31,402 of NW_009226239.1, read as the reverse complement.
ACAAGAAGTTGGGAGGGGACACAGCCAGGACAGCTGACCCCAGCTGACCAAAGGGATATCCCACACCATACGACGCCATGCTGAGCATATAAAGCTGGGGGAAGAAGAAGGAAGCGGGGGGACATTCGGAGTGATGGCGTTTGTCTTCCCAAGTCACCGTTACGTGTGATGGAGCCTGCTGTCCTGGAGATGGCTGAACACCTGCCTGCCGATCGGAAGTAGTGAATGAATTCCTTGTTTTGCTTTGCTCGCATGCGCGGCTTCTGCTTTACCTGTTAAACTGTCTTTATCTCAACCCATGAGTTTTCTCACTTTTGCCCTTCCGATTCTCTCGCTGATCCCACTGGGGGGGAGAGAGTGAGCGAGCAGCTGTGTGGTGCTTAGTTGCCGGCTGGGGTTAAACCATGACAAGTATAAATCTCTTTCCTGCTGTGTCATACAAGCTGAAATAGCAACCTTAAAACACAGCCAGAAAAATACGCTTGGCCATTGTATGAAGTGCCTGCAGCATGGCTGGATTTTTTTTAGATTGCAAACTTTAATATGACTTTATATGCTGCTTAATAATGAACCCAAGCTTTCAGTCTTCCCATTCAAGGTGGAATAAACCTTTGCAGTTGCCAGTTCCTGATTTTTAATTTTTCTATGATCTTTTCATTCTCTTTAGCTTCCTCCAGTATCCTTTCAAGCAGTCATTCAAGACAGCTGATTTTGAAGGCAAAGGAAACGTGTTAAACCTCACCTAGTAAGAGATGCAGTTTGATACAGTGTGAAAATCATAAATTAAGCTGAAGAATAGAGGGACAACTGGAGTGAAACATGATGGATAAAGAACTGGATAAGGAGAGAAAGCAAAAGGCATTGTTAAAAGGAGGTGTGAGATTGAAGGTAGCTTGCTAATAACGTTTCTCAGCAGATGATTTTTACGGTAATTCTGTTTAACGGTTCTGCTAATGGCATTGGCATTTGTATCAGGAGTGTGTGAGGAAATTTGTTGAAAGCAGGAATAATATAGCATTATTAATATAAAGGATGGAAATGTCACACAAGAAGAACCAGGTGACCTTGATGAGCAGAATGGCAGATGTGTGCTGAGATTCAGCAGCTCAAAATGTAATAACAATAAAAATCGGTAGTACAACAAATTTAGTCTGAGAATCTTGCCTCAGTCAGGATTAAAACCAGCCTTTCAATAAGGTGAGTGCTTTTTTTGGTGCGCAGATTGTTTATGAAAAGTGTTTCATTATATAATGCCTGCAAAAAAAGGCCATTTGATGCAGTGTTGTAGGGGTCCTTTCTGAGGTTTTGTTTCTACCCTCATGTAAATGGGCTATGTCTCAATATAAACATGACTTTGCAGAAAAAAGGATGGGTACACTTCTTTAATGAAGGAATTAGTTGGTGTTTAAATGATGTGTTAGAGTCGTCCAGCTTGCAGAACAAAGACCATTGGCCAAATCCTCAACTGATAATAAATCATCACTGAACTTAACAAGCTGTCGCATATTATATCAGTCTGGCTGTAAACTTTAAACTTGGTATAGCAACTTCTGTGTGCAAAGTAAGTAGATCTTCGTCCCTGCAGAATGTAAGCTGGAATGGATGAGGGGAGAAGGGATTTACACTGGATGCCAAAGTGCCTTGGGTAGTATCTCTTTCAGAATAGCACTGTGACACCATGTGTAACAAAGTGCAAAAGCCCCCCACTTCTTAGTACAGAAACAGATACGGAATGTTTTATATTCTGTTCTGCATGCTGAACTTGGCCTTTTACTCTCTTCCTCGTGAGAAGAAGAATAAAATAAGTTGTACTGTTTATTTATGTTTAAGTGGCATTTTCCTGCTATTCTAAACAAAAAATAGATCATTGACTGCAAACGGTAGGTCGTATGCCCTCTTTTTCATACTTTGCAGAAAGCAGATAAGGGACTGCTATGAAAACATGCTTATGATCTCACTTTTATATGGTTAAAATCTCAGTCATACCTTGTTTAGTGCTTAGCTTTAGCATAGTACTTTTCTTCCTAGCATTTTCTTACTCAATACAAAGATAAGGCGGCATAAGAAGATTCCCTAGACTTTTTTCCTATGAGTGATTGTACCTCTAAAGAAAAAATATATCAACTGTGAGTTTTAAGTAGCATGTACTTCTACAAGTGCATTCCCAATTAAAGAAAATCTATTTTGTAGTCATGTAGTATGTGGTCAACCTGCAAGACTGAACTTCCTTGTTTCCATGGTTTTGAAACTAGACACGTTCAGACATTGCGTTTGGACCACAGCAAAGTAAAACATTAATGTCACAAGAACATGCTTTGGAGATTGTACTAGGGCAATTTAGATGTCTTCTGAGAAAATTTTTGCTTAATTTAATAGTACATAATTCTCTTTTAAGCATTTGGGTAAGAAAAACAGGCTGTTTGGATTCAGGTGTTTTTAGGGTGAAAGAGGTCAGAATGATTCCAGCTCATAGACCCAAAGGAGCAGCAAAGAAATAGTGAAATGGAGACAAATGTAAGTTTACCAGAATAGTTTTTTAGTCTATGATTTTTTGTATCTGGAGGAAGATTCCACGGTAAACTAGAATAGGAGGCAACAGAGACAGGAGCACTTAACCACACTAGGACAGAGAAAGTAAGAAGGCAATAAAACATTAGTACACTAGTGAAAGAGAATTTATAAGTTATATTAAGGAAAGAAACGAAATGAAAGCAGTAGCATTCAACAAAGTTATGTATGCATAACTTCAACTATAGCCAGGTTGCTCTGTAAATCTACTTCACTTTTATTCACCTCATACATTCTAATTCCAGCACAGGTGCAATGCCACTGAGTTCAGTTTTTTACTATTGATAAATCTGAACTAACCATAGAGAATCACATCTCATTACTGACAATTAATTTCTTGCAGCTTCCTCTGAAGCGCGTAGTCATTTCTATAGTCACAGGATACAACTGCAGATGCAGGACTTACACAGTCCAACATTGCAAACGTAAATCCAATAAAAAGATTTGTTGCATGAACCTCTCATGGAAGATCTTGCTCTTCCTTATCCCCTTTCCTTTGGAGTATGTACACAACCACCTGAGGTGTCCTGTCTGCTTAGTTAAACTAGAGAAGTCTTCAAAGTGTTATCAAAAATATTTTGAGTCTTTTCCACTGCTGCTACTATGAGGATTGTTGCAGAAGGATTGTTAGTACAGGTCATGCACCAGCAGCTTCAGTAGCGTATTATCCAACTCTACTTGGGGGCAGATCTAGATGCGACAATCATGAAGTGGCCTCAGCTTTGCTTCTGAGCTGTCTCTTCTGCTGTTGTAAAAACTAACCAAACCACACAAAACAACATGCTAAGGAAATGTTAAGGAAAATGCTAATGCTGATAAAGCTTGGTTACACACAACAGTTTTTGCATGACCTTATTTCATTCAGAGTAGCTTGCTCTAGTCTTCAGAAGGGGGGACATAGTTCTTTCTGAGCTTCATACAACACTAAAATTCTCTGGATAGAACACACACATTGGATCAGTGTGACACATTTAGCCTGTGATCTCTGAAGAAACAAACATTTTGGCATTGGATTTTTTTTAATATTTCCAGCAAAGTCCATTTTAAAAAAGAATTTTTGCCAGTAGGATTCCCCTTTGTCTCCCCCATTTTCTTCAACATGTTGTGACATGTCTATACTCCTTTACTTTTTGAGCAGCTATATTCAAAAATGTAGACTGTCGCTGATGCTGCCATAATCTGTCTGTATGACCCTGAGCAGGTTCCTTTGTATTACCTACAGAATAGGGGCAGGTTTTTTACCTCCAGTGTGCCTGTTGTGAGGTTACCGATGCAAAGTTTAATAATATTTGTGAAGTATTTGAGTTTTTTCCAATGGGTAGCACTGAGGTAACCATTTTGGATCCCTCATTTGATCAGCCAAACACATTATAGTTGGGTGTTCCCTCACTGCCAGCAGTGGCTGCATCCGTTTTGCTTTAAAATATCACCAAGGAGCCATTTTTATTTTCTGGCCAAGTGGAATGGAATAACTCATGTCCATGTAGTTTAATTTTACCTGTCCATAATAGGAATGGACACATGCACGTTACATATTATTCAGAGATGTCCCTAGTTTAATTTGGATCTCACAGATCTATCTGCCTTCTCCCTCTATACATAGACAGCTTAGGTTTCTGGAACTGCTGCTTAAATCCCTAGTTCCATTACCAAGTCCCCGGACAGCTGCATGGTGTCTGGAAGAGCCCAAGCTCTAGAAATGCAAATGAACAGTGTGTGGGAGATATTAACTGCTGTAGCTAAACTATATTAACACTAAGTCAACTTAGTGATTGGGGGGTTAGAAAGCCTTAGGAGTGCCACTGTTTTTGGCACAAAAGCCTTTCCCTCTCTTGATACTGACCACGCCCATTAGCCTCAGAACAATATTCCAGAAATTGCTCCCTACTGTCAGCACATCAATGATCTTCCACCACTCCTCAGAAAGACGCGAGATCCCTGCCCTATTTCAGAGTATCTGCAGCCTCTCTTCAGCAGAAAGCACACGGCCAAAAGCTTCAAGTTCACAAACACTTTCCTGGGCATATTTTTAATATGTCAAATGGATCAGTTTCTCAGATGATGTGGATTTAGAGGTCTAAGTAAAAAGGCTATCTGTGACAAATGGTACATTCCCAGTTAAGGGTCACTAAATAATTGCCTACATGGAAGTCACAGGGATAATGCCTGGCAGCCTTGTGTCCACTAAGAAAAGAAGAGTAGGAGTGGATATTGGGGAAGCATGTTTTAGTTGTGCTCCATAATTTTTAGCAATTAAAGAAAGTCACAGCATGATGAATAGCTTTTATGGAAAGAAAATATCTGTGCACATTTCCCCTTCTTCCATCCCAATGGCTGAGTAGTCCCAGTTAGACTCACCTATTGTTCTCGTGACCTTGGTGATGGTGAGCAGCACAAAAACACACACTGCCTTCCCAGCAATCTTCATGTCGGTTCCTGCTTTCATGGCTTAGGCAGCTCCGTCACTCCATCCATCCCACCGCCAGCCTAGCTGTGGTCATGGGGAGTATTTCTTGCCTGCCAGTGCATCCTCAGCAGCCAACGTCAGTGTTTTCTCTCCCCCTTTCCCACTCCTCTTCTCTAGCTGTGCATGCTCCTGATCGACTGGCTCCTCAAAGCTGGAGAGGTTCCTCCTTCTGACTTTTCAGAGCACTAGGCTTCCTGTGCTGAGAGCCTAGGCGAACACTGAGGAAACAGATTGAACAACTCTGCCTTCCGTTCATTGGCTCTCCTCAGGAGGCTGATGAGTGAAGATAAACCCTGCAGCAGAGCTCAGAGGGGGTAAAAGCAGAGGAGATTATTCAAGGCTGAGTTTAATTTCAAAAAGGAAATCTTAGTCTTGGGAAGCTACAGAGAAACTTATTCTTCATATTTGTCACTATTACTACTACTACTACTGCTACTTCTTTGTCACTGCCTCCAATAAAATTCCTCCTCATGTCTTCCTAACAAAAATAACAAAATAGCAGTCTCAAGTGTTCTCTGTAAGTGACATTTTTAATATTTCTCCCTTCAGTAGCTACTTCGCTACTGGCAGCGTATTTCTCATCTTGAACAACAAGGCTTTCCAGACCCTGGGGGAGAAACGGAGTTTTGAGGGGAAAGAAAAGTCTATTTTACATACTTTTCAACAGAAATAATACAGAAATACACATCTTTCACTGAAAAACTGTTCGGTTTTTTCAGAATATTGTTGTGTGCGTTTTTTAAAAATAATACTGTACCTGTTTCCCCACTTCCTCACTGATCTAGTAATTTCAGATTCAGGGTTTCTTCTCCTTTCTTAAGCCACTGCACTTCCCCAGCACAGTTCTCTGGGCCAGCAGTAGAGAAAACACTCAGCTGTTGAAAGCTACAAGTCATAATAATTACCACTGAGGACAGAGACATAAGAGGTAAAGACAGAAAACAGATCAAAGTTGGCAGGAAATTGAACTGTTCAGGAGCTAGGACTGCACACCATGTTTGAACATCGGCAAGCTGTACTGATGACTGTAGTCTGATGTTCTGGTAATTTTGTTTGATCAGACTGGTGTTCAAAAATGGTCTGCGTTGACGTTCACTGGAACAAAGGAGTGTGAATTAAGGTCCTAGGTAAATAAGTAAAAAAAGACTGATAATGATCATATAAAGAAAATCAGGTAAGACAGAAATTCACCTGGATCATCTTGGTCCCACGATCATCATATTGACTACAGTTTTGTGTGGGAGGGCATTCTGAATATTTTTCCCCACTTGATTTTTCAAATTCAATTTAACATTTTGACACTCCTCCGCACTGTTCTCAGGTTTTCGATATGCTATTCACAGTAACTCTAGTTTATTTTCTGAATTTTTACCATTAATCTAGGAATTAGTAATGCTTTTGAATAGATATCATAGCTACATTTTAGACAAGGGCATGGAGAGGAAGAAGAGGTATTTATGTAAGTAGAGATTAAGATGCAAGGCTGGAGAGAGAAGTAGGCAACATGTAAGCAGTATGAGGCCTCAAATGTAAAAGCAATAGTGCTCAAATTTGGTGCAAAGACAAGAGGAAACTAAGATGGTGTAAATGTGCAGACATGTGGCGTATTGAATAGATGATTGCTGCGTGAACATGAAAAAATGAAAAGATGCAATGGGATAGAGGAGATTTTGGAAGAGAGCAAACTATCTTCTAAATAAGAAAAGTCCTACTTTAACTTGTCATAATGAAAGATCTCTGCATTCATTCAGAACCAGAAGTTAGACAGCTGGATTCTTTTGGTAGGCAAATATTATTTATGATGTCATTAAGATGCTTTGGGAGGAACTTTCTGTTTGAAACCTGGGTTTCTAGCAACAAGTGAGGGGCTCATATGAGAAGGTGTGGTGGGTTGACCTTGGCTGGCCACCAGGTGCTCACCAAGCTGTTCTATCACTCCCCCTCCTCAACTGGACAGTGGGAGAAAAATACGATGCTCGTGGGTCAAGGACAGGGAGATTACTGAACAATTACTATCACAGGCAAAACAAGATGGTCTTTCGGGCAGTGGCATGGTTTACAGGGTATGTTTCTAGCCAACCAGTAGCTGCTTCCATCACAGTGAGTATGTAGCGCTTGCCTTGGCATGTTCGTGGCAGTGGTCCAATAAGGCAGTTTGCCAGGCCTCGCCATGTTGAAAACCCAGCCACTGCCCTCTATTCCAGGGAGACTTTACTCATGTGGCTCGTTTGATTGCATCACATGTTTCACATTCATGAGTGAGCTGTGTGATGGCCTCCATGGTCAGGTCCACGCTTCAATCACGAGCCCATCTGTATGTTGCATCTCTCCCTAGATGTCCCAATGTTTCATAGGCACGTCTAGCTACAAATAGCTCACCCTTACACTCCCAGTCCAGGTCCACCTGAGCTATTTCAATTTTGACAGCCTTGTCTACCTGTTCATTGTTTCGATGTTCGTCTGTGGCTTGGCTTTTGGGCATGTGAGCATCTACACGATGTACCTTTAGAGCGATGTTTTCTACCTGGGCAGCAATGTCTTGCCATAATACAGCAGCCCAGATGGGTTTACATCTGCGCTATCAATTGGTCTTCCACTGCTGTAGCCACCCCCGTAGGGCATTAGCCACCATCCATGAATCAGTATAGAGATAGAATATCGGCCACTTTTCTCATTCAGCAGTCTCTAGGGCTAGTTGGATGGCTTTCACTTCTGCAAACTAAGTTGACTCACCTTCTCCTTCAGTGGCTTCAATGGCTTGCCACGTGGGACTCCACACAGCAGCTTTCCACTTCCGATGGTTTCCTACCACACGATAGGATTCATCAGTAAACAGAGCATAATGCCTTCCATCTTCCGATAACTCATTAGATGGTTGTGCCTCTTGGGCACCAGCCACCTCCTCAGGCAATGCTCCAAAATCTCTGCCTTCTGGCCAGTCCACGATCTCTTCCAGGAATCCTGGGCAGTTGGGTTTCCCAAGTCGAGCTCACTGCGTGACCAACGCTACCCACTTATTCCATCTAGCACTGGTTGCATGATGTGTAGAGGGGGTGTTTCCTTTGAACATCCAGTGTAGCATGGGTAATCGCGGTGCCAGGAGGAGATATGCTTCTGTACCAACAACTTCTGAAGCAGCTTGAACCCCCTCATATGCTGCTATCTTTTTCAGTCAAGGTGCAGTGGGCTTCTGATCCTCGATACCCTTGGCTCCAAACATTAGTGATCAACCTCGGCTTTCTCTGATGTTTTCTGTCAGAGGCTCCAGGTGAGACCATGCTCCCCGGCTGCAGTGTAGCTGTACGTTTTGTGCAGCTGGTCCTGTCCGGACAGGCCTGAGAGCTACCACATGAGCTATCTCCTGTTTGAACTCCTCAAAGGCTTGTTGTTGCTCAAGGCCCCACTCAAAATAGTTCTTCTTTCGGGTTACTCGATAGAGAGTGCTCACCAGCTGGAATATGCATTCTCCAGAATCCCGCGGGGCCTAGGAAAGCTCGTGTTTGTTTCTTGTTAGCTGATGCAGACATAGTTGCTATCTTGTTGATCACATCCTTAGGGACATGACAATGTCTAGAAATCTGACGAGGACCGAGTCTGGGAAGTACTGCAACAGTTCCTTCTTTTATCTTGTGAAAGTTCTGCTGCAGGCAACAGAACTTGGGAAGTGCGATATGAGAAGTCTGTGGCAGGACATGACTGAAAACATAAATTTACCACAAGAATTGACAAGTACTTTATTTCTTATTCACTGGAGCCTGTCCTCTCAGTTACACATTGAGAGCTAGGATCCCGTGACAGAGGAATTGACCCTGAGAAGGGCCAGAGTGGGACAGAGGATGACCTAGATGGAGAAATAATGCATGTAGAGGGAGGAAAGTTGTCAAGGTTTGCTGGCTGCATCAGTCAGAAATATAGAGTGCATTTGATGGAAAGGTGGAGAAGGAGAGGGATAAACTGATTGTAATAGCTGAAGCTGAAGCCTGAGACGTAGTTGAGGATGAAGATGTTGCCAACAAGGCGCGATTAAAGACACACTTTCAGAAGTGTACTTTTTGACACAGCAGCAAAGAAAACTCAAGCACTGTTGGTTTAAGGTGCTCTGCAGAGCCATCACAGCCTTCCTGGAGACTGAACTTTCCCTGTCTTTTGTCTTCTGAGAGCACAGATCTGGGCTCTGCCTGTGGTTTTCAGTGTGGGTTATTGCAGACCCATTTTATGTTAATTATCATAATGTCATCAGATATTATTTGACAAAGGCACCGTCTGTGATCTGCTCTGTTTGAAGTGGTTTCACTCAGCCTTAAGTCCTTGCTGACAGCAGATTCCATGCTAATAACTCGCTCAACAAGAAGTGCAGGAGCTGGATTAAACCTGGATTTTAATTATCAAGGTGCAAACAGAAATTAAATTCTTTCCAGGAACTTCTTTCCAATGATAACGTGAATATCAGAGTGCTGGAACTTCAGCTGGTATAAACTTTTAAGCTGGCCCAGTTCCCTTGACTTCTCATGGAGCTACCATGACTTTCTCAGTGTGAGAATTCTCCCTGCTCTCTCTTTCTACGTCAGCTGAGGATCCTAAATCTTGGGACCATACAGCTAGCTCAACAGGCTGCACATAAATGAGTAAATCAAATTATCTCTGAAGCTGGGAATGGTTCCGGAAAAGCATCATGATTCTCTGTATACTGACAGATCTGTTCTACTCACTGAGTAAGTGCTCACCCCAGCAATGAAATACAATTGTTTTGTCTGGCAATTTGGCAAGGAAGTGAAATTAAGGCTGGATTAGATTATGCAATGGCCTTGTCCGATGTATAGGGCATTAAAACCACTTTAATTCTTTCAGAGATAGCAGTATGTGTCACACTTGTCAGTGAATTTCCTGCCTTTTGATGACCTGTTACATTATAATGAAGGAAAAATAATTTCATAAGTTTTATTTGCATAGTCTGTAACAAAATACATTAATTTTGCATATGGGGGTATGTGAAAGAGAAAGCAAAAATACTGGGTAGCACCAATTCTTGTGTGGGCAGATGCAAAACTTCTATATCTACCTTGTTGATGTACCTTACTCTGACTGGCTGTTCCTCCGACTATTCCAGTTCTTAACTCTAACAGAGTTCATCCAGTCTACCTGGAATATGATTGACAGGTCTAACCAAAATTTGATTGTCTGAATGGTTGCAATTGCAGACTCTGTAATTTCAGCTCTTGTTTTCAGCACGCCATGAAGGGCAGTGTGCAGTGGTCATTTCCTTGCCCATTGGTCCCACTGCATGGCAAGTCCCATAGTAGAATGGCATAATGCAGTAGGCTGGCTATGGAGATAAAATTTATAAACTTTGTGGCAATAAAGTGACATAGTATGCTTATAAAGCTGCTTCCTGGTTGTTCTGTGGTTGGGTGTTGTTTATTCCTGGAAACACCCACACACCTGAAAGTCGTGATGAGAATATGGTTTCTTTTACACAACTCCTACTGGAGGGTAGGTAAGGCTGAGGTGATGCCCACATTCCCAGAGTCCCTCTCCCTTCAGGGAAGCTTGCATTTAATAGCAAGACTGAAATTGGAGGACCTGACTTTGAATTCAGAGCTGTTGTGCACCCTTTATACACGTGTAGGTAAATAAAATATTACTCATGTTTCAAAGTACTTCTTGAGTGCTGGGTGTACGGGCTAAATGTACTAAACACTACCCTGTAGCCTAGTCTGAATTCTGCTTCCCACCACTCCTTGGATTCCTGTCTCAATAGCTTCTGCGGGCCATGTCCATGCTGTGCAGTTGCTGACAGTGTGGAGCTCCCTGAGCTGGCTTTTAGTTAGCTTCAGAAATAGAAACGGTACAGTCAAGTCAGCACAGCACTGCACCTAGCCGGGGCACAGCAACTTGTTCATGCAACTAACGGCTACCCAGTGGGGATGGATGATTCCACCCAGTGCAACACAATGACGTATCAGCTTACTGGGAGCTAGTTCTGGGGTCACTGACATACACAGAAGGCACACAGTTCCTGCTGGTATGAAATGTTGTGTGTCTCTTGAAATCAGCATTAAGATCACCAAAATGCATGATGTTCACCTGCCCTGAACTCCTGCACAGGCCACCATGCCTAGAAGCTTCAACTTGTGATTACGTTGTGGTTACGTTCTAGCCTACCTCCCAGCAAGGCTTCCCTTGAACCCTGCTCCAGATTGGGCACAGAAGACTGGGTTTACTTGGAGAAGTGCACTGAGAGCGGATGACTGAAAAGTGGGGAGGAAATGACTCAGAGGACCGGATGAACTGACTCAGTTTGGTGAGAGGAAAGGAGTAGGAACCTCCAGATGAATCCTAGCTCCCCTCTGTGCAGGAGATCCAAAGCATTGGAGTCAGCCCCTCTTTTCTTTGGTCAGGAGGTTGCACAGAAACAAGTAATTGTTAAGGTTCTGCTTGAACAATAGGAAGAAGATGTTTCACTTCTCTGATTCCTTAAAATGCTGAAATCCTTGGCTTGAGGAATGAACATGATATCTTCACTTGACAGCAAAGCCTGAGGTAATTTTTTTTTCCAGTGGAGATGCTTCCTAGCAATCTCCCAGTCTAGGGCGGGCAAGCTAAGGATACGAAGAAGGAAGTTCTGCATTTGAACGCCATTTGCAGCACTTCTAATGAGGTGGCCTGGAAATCTACTAGCTCAGCCTGGGACTAAGCTCTGCACTACCCTGCATGTTGCGCTGTGTCTGTTATCCCCAGTGTGGCTGCACAGAATACTAAGGCTGTATGTGATACGTCCTCTATTATTTCAAGTAGCTGGAGTAAGGAAACATGAGAAATCTGTGGGAAATTCTTTCCTGGCATAAATCAACGAAGGTTAGTGGAAAGAAGCTGGTGTATGGAGACTTTTGCAGGGTGTAGAGGCATTTATTTCGTTTTCTCCAACGGATACTACACATGTAAGCAGAAGCAGGAGATCCTTCTGTCTGATTTGGGGTTTGGACAGTTATTTCTGTCTTATTTTGCTTAGTAAACAGCAGTAAGGCTGAGAGAAGATGATTCTAAGAGAATGGACATTTCTAGTGAAGAAATTAAAGTCCAGCATCAGATCATTCAGAGAAAGGTGAAAGACACTTTCTCATCTTCAGGAGATAGGTATTGGTTTAAATGACAGTACATAAAGCTTAATATCTGTTTCAGTACTGCTCGTGCATTGTTCTAATTTCTAATGTTTCCACAATTCATGATTATCTAATGTTTTATGGAGTCTTTATTGTTTTCTTATTTCAGCAATATCTGGTGATAAGGATGTACGCAGCCCATTTATGCAGTGAATGAAAAGTTACTTCCTTTTCTTGCCTTGAAGTTGGTATGAGGTGAGGTGAGGCATCCTGCTGTTCTTTCATTGTGGGGATCAAGGGAAGCAGAAACTAATTTCTAGAATCGTCGTACAATATTGCACAGTTCAAAATAATAATAATAATAATAATAATAATAATAATTAGCTATCCAAGCTTGAATCCTAATCTTTCTGCCTTTCTTCTCCCTTTCTATTCAGACTGCATTTAACATCACCTGAATAAAAAACAGAAGGAAGTAGAGAGAAGCATATGATTCAACTCTGAAATATATGATGGTGGTAGGATTTGCTAATATATGACTGGGTTTTTAAGGCCATTCTGAAATGATAGACTGAAGTTTAGGAGGGATTTCTGTGCAAAACATGTTCCCCACTACACTTGGAGAAAGATAGGGAACTGAAAGTGTTGCCAGGTTTGAAAGTTTCCTGTAACTTTAAAAAGCTACAATCTGTCCAAAGTGTGGTCAAGGCATGCAGTAATGAGCCTTGTATGTGTGGGTGTGTGTATTGCTCTTGTTACTGTCTACAGATAATTTCAGTCAATCATGAACCATTTATGTGCAGGAAGGTCACAATATTGATTAAAAATATATGCTGGATTCATTGTCGTTTTCTGCACCTGCATCAAATGGGCTTCCCAAAGACAGCTCTACTTCCACAGAGAATTAGCAAAACCTCAAGTTGGCCATTTAAAATTATTATTGTCAGCATCTTACTTTTGGACACTAGAGAGGAAACCTCTCTCAGTTCCTTTGGTTTATTAGCATAGCCTGTCTTCTCTGTGAAGTTCAGCTTACCACAGAGACATGCACAGGAATCTCACAGCTCAAGGTCATTCTTAAACTGTATAAATTACATTGAGATCCACCATGACATTCATCCTTCAGGGACACAGCAGTCATGGAACGTTGAAATGAGTCTTTTTTTCATGAAACAAAAAGTCATCAGGAATCCATGCTAAATAAGCATTGTATTAAAACTTTTGGACAGAGGTAAGTGGAACTTCAGGGGTCAGGAGATGGAGGCAGACATCTTTCCTCCAGCCTCACTAACCCTTCCCCATTGTCCAAGTGATCTGATCTCACAAGTGGGGTATGGGGGTTGCAGGACTTTTTCCTAAGGCACTTATCTCCACAACCAAAGCAAGTAATTTAGAAGTTGCTGTGACTCCCCTCCTTATCTCTGACT
>NW_009226239.1:11436-17809 GCF_000690835.1 Fulmarus glacialis | reverse complement strand
TTCCTGCTCCCCTTTACCCCTGTGACCCACTGACACGACAGCTCCATTCTCCTGCATTGCTCGGAAAATGCCACCAGCTGGGATATAGGAGTCTTCATCTTCCTTTGCACTGATGGAGCAGAGAAGACATGAAAGAGAGAGAGATGGCATCCCATTTCACAAGAGGGGATATTGAGATGAAAGGAGAGACAAGAGAGGCTGAGTGGAGCACATAATGAGGCACGGTGTGCAGAGCAGGGCACCAAGATAGTATTATATGTACTATGTGATACTAGGATAATGTTAGCAGCTAATAGCTGCAACTGGGACATGGTTGTACTGTGCACCCGTTTTCCAACAGTACCGAGTGCATCTTTGTCTAATCTGGTGAGCGGTGGGACTAGAAATGGGAAAGAAAGCTTTTCTTTTTAGGTTCACCACAATCAAATTGACCAAGAGCATCCAGTGATATATCTTGTCCTGAAAAGACCAAACTTCAAGCTAAGTGGGGACAAATTCAATTAGTTTCAGTGAAATTTTGCGTCAAGGTTTGAAGCACCTTCTGTGAAATAAATTGACAGGTTATCTTGATTTGCACACATATCCTCAACCATATCAAGGAATCCCTTCTGGGAAGCTCTAATTCTTTGGTTAGCTAGCTATAATAGCATACAAACAAACAAGTAAATGGAAATATGGGAGATTAAAAATGTGATCTGATCACCACATGCAAATATGTGCACAGAGGAAAAGCGCAGGTGGTAAAGGACTTTTTCACTCAGTGAAAAAGGTGCAACACCCACCAAGTTACAGCCAGTAGAATTCAAACTATAAATCAGGCATGTATTTTTAACAGTGAGCATGACTAAGCGTTGGAACAAACTACTGTAGGAAGTGATGCCTCGTTTCCTTCAGGTAAAGACTAGCTGCCTTCTTAGAAAAAGTGCTCTATTGGAGCCTGGGTTATCTCACCACAGAGAATGAGTACTAGCAGAACCTCTACTGAGATGAAGAACAGGAAACACATGAAATTTGAAACACCCTTTATTCATACCTATTCACTTCTCCCAGGATCGATCTTAAACACCTTAGTGAATTGTATAGCAGTGATGAACCTAATCTGTAGGCGATTAACGGAAGTTATGGGTTGTCAGCTTTAGGCTTACCCTGCACTACTCTTGATTTTTCCAGTGAAAGAAAGATAGCTACACTGAGGAAAGGAGACTAAATTGAAAAATAATACGAAACTCAAAATTTTCTCAAGGCCACAAAAAATCTGAATGAGGACATAATCTCTGGATCTTGTACCATGCTTTGCCTTATCTCGTTTCTGTGTGTCTCCTTCCAAAGGGTGCTGTTAAAAGCTTCAGGAACCACTAGAATCTGAAATGGAGGACAGGATCTGTTGTCTCCATTCCAGCAGCATGTATCTTATTTTCTGAAGAAAATGTTTTCCCATGAAAGGGGGCTTTCCTAGCAAAGGATCTATGTTGTGACTCAGATCATACTGAAATTATTATCTCCAGGTTGGGCTGTCAGCCATAAATTTGGGAGGTTTGGAAATATTCCATATTATTCAGATAACTTCTGTGCTGCATTTACCTCCACTATGATCAACTCCCGTGCCACTAACTTTCATAAAAAAGACACAATTTATATTTAATAGAGGAAAATCCTAATACAGTTGAAAAATATTTAGCATGCGAGGAGTTCCCCACAATAGGATTTTTCCTTAGATTTATGTAGTGGGTGTATGTGGCAAGGTTTGGTAGTGGGGTAGTGGACCCGCTGTAGACACAGCTGAGCCCATCAGCAACGCTGGTGGTGCCTCTGTGAAAACACATTTAAGAAAAGGCAGAAAACACCACATAGGAAACAAAAAGAGTGAGAAACAGCAGAGGAAACACCAAGGTCAGAAGAGGAGGAGGAGGGGTGTTGCCTGATGCCAGAGCAGATATTTCACTGCAGCCCATGGAGGGCCCACATGGGGCAGAGGAAAGGTGTGAGGAGGAAGAAGCGTCAGAGAGGAACTGCTTTGTACTGACTGTAACCCCGCATCCACCCTGTGCCTCTGGGGAGAGTAGAGGAGCTGGGAATGAAGTTGAACATACAAAAGGGAAGCGGAAATTGTTTTCATGTTTGTTTCTGTTTTCCACTACCCAAATCACTAATTAAATGCTTATTTTAATTGTTAATAAATTAATTTTCCCCAAGTCAAGTCTGTTTTGCCCATGAGGGTGATTGATAAGCAATCTCCTTGTTTTCAACTTGACCCATGAGTTTTCTCATTCCTATTCTTCCTGTTTCTCCTTCTCTACTGCTGAGGGTGCAGGTAGTAACTGAGCAGCTGGGTGGACATTTGGCTGTTAGCCAAGTCTAGTCTATTACAGTTGTGTTAGGCATAAAATAGTTCAGTTATAATTGGCTTAATTAAGATGCGCAGAATCCAAAAGAATCTCTAGTATAACTCCAGAAAGGTCAGTTTATTCATCAAGTCTTGATTTTTCCTGATAGTCTCAATGATTTTAATGTGTAGGATGGAATTTCCTGATTTCATAGTGCTGTTCTCGCCACTTTCTGAGGAAGGCAGGAGACTTGATGTGGGGGGTTCAGGATAGGCCGGAGGTAAAGATGTCTCTTCCAGTTTTGCTACTGGCTCATTCTGTCACCTTCACTTTTTATAAGTGAATGGTAAAAACGGCTTCTGTCACACAGAAGCTCAACTCCCAAGGCTACATATATTATATACATAAGATGCTTATGTTATGATGGGGATGCATGTACTGGAAACTGAGAAGAAATGGGCTTCTCCCATGTAAGCAGACTTGCTAACCTAAACAGTTCATTTTTTCTGATACTAATATATGGCTAGGAATCAGCTCTGCTTGCTACACTAGAACAAACAAGGCCTGTCCGGCGCAGGGAAACACCAGCCTACAGTTGTTAGCAATATACAACTAAGAACAGCACGGGGGGAGGACGGCATCTATATGATCTGGAAAATAGAGCCTTGCCAGCCCTGAAGATTGAAAAATCATTTCCCAACTTGCTGGCCACAAATCATATGACTGCAAAAGGAATGAATTTGCTTGGGTGGTTTTGCTCTGTAGCAACAATGGCTAAAATATGAGCTGTCAGAACCATATGACTCCAGCTGGGGCAGAACTCCTCTAAATATCACTTAATTTGGGAACTTGGCAATACTGAGAACACTTCAGCTGAAGAAAAGAACATGATGGTAAAATTCTGTTACAATAGTTACAATAAATTTGGCTTTTTATGTTTTAATCAGGTCAGAATTTCTAAACTATATATTGGTGAATACAAGTGATGACATTTGAAATTTCCATCTCTCCAGTGCTTGGGAAGCTTGTCTGAACAGTAATGAGAAAGAGGTAGTGAGTCAGAAGCTCAAAAATCATAATTTGAGGGTTAGCAATGACATGTTGCCTCACACTGCTCTGTTCTTTCTTTAGAAACTGCTGTAGCTGCTTTTTGGGATGAAAATGCTGCAAGTAGAATGAAACAGCACTAAAATCCAAGAAATACTGCAACTTGAATTTCGATGAGACAAAAGGGTGGTATTGAGCAGAGCATTCTAAGCTTCCCACTTTGGGATGGCTTTCTGAACCTTGTGCCCTTTGATTATGATGGCAACTTACAACTTGAGCTCTGTAAAGCTCAACTGTTTACTCTGATAAGCTATAAATACCAACAGCAGCTTACTAATGAGTTTGGCACTGTTGTCAGTGAGTGTGCAGCAGGAGTACGGCAGCTTTTCTTCTCCCAAAATCACTTTGTCAACAGATTGTTGTGATCCATATAACTGCCTAAACTGAGTACAACTTCAGATTAAATCTTCTGTGATTAAATATTCTGCTTGCTTTCAAGGTAGGTTGGGATACATATATTGTTTATGTCATTATCTAGACCAGCTGAAGCTTCCCAACTTTTCTCTGCCAAGACTTGGTTCAGTAATACCATCTAGAAGATAGCATGACTGTATATGAAATGGCATATACAGTTAATGCCTTGAAATCACAGAGGCTTTTTGGCACATATTAATGTTCGATTTCTGTGAGAATCAAAGATCTAAATCTCAGTCCGGAAGGATCAGAATAAACAGAGAAGGCAATGGAGAAGACTTTGCAACATGGAGTTTAGCCCAGGCTCTGCACCCTATAGATACCCCAAACCTTTTCACAGGTACTGTCTTGATGAGTAAAAATAATGATCTGAGAACTCAAATCATGTGACCACCTTAAAAATAACTGTCCTTCAGACAGCTGAAGTAACTAAGATTTCTTGCATTGCTATCCACATTCAACATGGACTTTCTACCGATAGAGTTGGCCATCCGTACCATCTGTGAGAAGAATTCTGCAAAGTTACCAGCTGCCTTTTCTCCCTGGTTGGGTTTCTCTGCTGATAAATGTGTCACGAGGTCCTGTTTCACCAGAAATACTGAAAGACCAGAAATTACTTTAGAAGGAACATCTCGTCTGTATTGCGTGGTTCTCCCATTCTATCTACTTACATTCCACCCTACTTTTCAGCTGTCCTAGCAGTAGGATCTAAGAGATGGGTGTTATATTTGTTCTATATTTCTTCTTTTTCTCCATTCTATCCCACGGGTTTTGCTAGAATTCACAGTGAACCAAAATGGTTTTTAATCTCTTTCCCAGCCGTTTCAAAACATGGTGTCTGATAGTCATTATTTTTCTCATTGTCCAGTGCATAAGACTAGGCAGTTGGGATAATGTGCATTTGACTTGTGGGTGACTTCAGTAGATTAAAAAAAACCACTCTAGTTGCCCTTTCATCTCCACCTTGTGGTCAAACCAGGTGATGCTGCCCTCTTTCAGAAATACATTCTAGGGTGGAATGAAATACTTTATTGAACCTGAAGCAAAAGATTTTATGTGTTTGAAGGAGTGGGATTTGTGGGGGGGGGTTAAAGTATTTTTGAAGGTCTACTTTCTGTGAAACTTAAGGAGAAAGGATGTACTACTGTATGATTTTTATCTAATGTAATTGCTTGAATAGGTATGGCATAATGGTCATTATTATATGCAGGTTTATTTTAAAATACTTAAATCGAAAATTCTTATTAGAATTTTTTTATCCATCCTGACATTCATCTGCATTTAGACTCCTGTGAAGATTCATCTTTGTCTAAGAAAGGTAAGTTAATTCTTCTGTATATTTGAGAATAAGAAAAACGAGAAAAAATAATTTAATGAGATTTTCTCATGAAATCTAAAAATTTAAGAATTTAAGCATCATAAGAATTGCTGCTTGAACCCCATGGCATAAAGCCTGAGATAAGCAGAACTGAGTTTGCTATAAGGAACATTGCTTCTGACGTACTTGACAGCTGTGATTTAACTAATTGATTTCAAATACAAGATTGAGTTTGTAGTTGCCTCTCAATGAACGGGCCGGTTCTACAGAATACAGGCACAGTTTTTACCATGACATGGTACATATAGGAAGGAGTTCCATAATTAAATATTTTCCTGGTGGAATGGGCCACCTGCCTGCAAAAGCCGAGACTCACCGGTTTAGAGGGTTGCTTGCCCTCTAACGTTTTAATGACACTATCAGGCAACACATGAAATGAATAAACTCTGTTTGATGCAATGTAAGATAACCTCCTGATGTACAGATGTTAAGCAAATTACTTAAAAGGAAAAAGTTCATATGCATGTGTGGAAATACCACATGCAGTAAAAATAAACAAGGGCCAATCAGCCTACTGATGGAAAGACAGATAGCAATAAGTGAAGATTAGGCAGGCACTACTGATTTTTGCATAGTTACGCTAGTTGCATTGTGAACATTTGCAATCTTATCCTGAAGATTTGGCACTGGACAGTCTCCCATCACTGAGATCGTCCCAGCTAGGAGATCCTTTTGCACTGTTGGTCAGACTAGAACTTGTAGATTTTGAATTCCTTTTGCACAAAGATGAGTAGGGCTCTCTCCAGGCTGATCATTATCTGAACAATGAACAAACTGAAGCAAGAAACAATTCCGGTTGTGAATAAAAGTCTGGATGCTGACAAAGCCTTTATGAGGCCCTGGTATTACATTCAGTTTAAGCACAGACCTCTGGATCAAGGCTCTCCTGCTCAGTGGTAGCCATGAGTGACACACAGCCTACTTTACAATCCTACAAGAAGCAACCCCTTTTGTGGCTACTACACTGACGCAGGACTCACAGTAGCTAGTCTCTCCCCTGTTTCTGTAGGTGTATCTACAATACAGTCCTCAAGAGTGACTGCGCTCTGTGTAACTCCAGATGCAGCAGCAAAGGCCCGAGTAACCAGCAACTGAAACACATTTCCAGGTAGGCTTATAAAGCTCATCCCTATGCAGCTAGTTTGCCCTT
>NW_009226239.1:7496-11405 GCF_000690835.1 Fulmarus glacialis | reverse complement strand
TCCTGCTGTCAGGGTGCACTAACAAGCCTCAATGGCCCTGACTGGCCTCACCTGGGCCTCCACCCAAGCTCTCTGCCCATAGGCCCAGGAGCGCCATTTAGGCCCCCGTGGGGGACCTTGCTTCCTGCTTGAGCTGCCTTGTAGGAGTATTGATCTCTGAGTTGCCTTATGCCTTGCTCTGGACTGATTTCACAGCTTGACCCCAGGCATGCCTTGTGGCTGTGAAGATGCCTGATGATTGCTGGCCTGTGTCTGACCCTGGTTACCTTCACCTGACATTGACTTGTGAATTGATTTCCCAGCATGACCTTGGACCAGCCTTAACACCATGAACTTGCCTAATGATCTGGACTGGCTACTGTCCCCTGGACTACCCTGCAGGAAGAGGAAGCCTTCTAACCCTGCTTTTCTCTGATGGAAGAGTGGTGAGAGACTAACTTTAGTCATACCGCTGATAGTCATTGCACCTGATACATGGGTATTCCACAGCCCCAGACTGCTGCTGTTCCATCTACAGCCAGTGTGGAGTTTCTACCTTGTACTAGATGAAAGATCAATAAGGCAGAGCCCTTGCTTTAGTTCAACTTAAGTCTTAGACTGGTATAGGTGGGGGAGGATGATTTTTCTTTTTTACTTATTGGAATGTTATTAGCTATGTAAATGTCATCCTGAATTATGCTGGCAAGGATATGCAATTTGTTATTAACTCCTTGTTATTGCACATATTCCTGTAGTAGAAATTCTGCCCTTTTACTCTGTTGTAAATAGGTAATAACTCTGACTCCAGTAGTGTTATTAGGTTTGCAATCTCATTACTGAGACAAATCTGGATGAAGGCATGTCTGCAAACCCTGATAGATACCTCATAGCCTTATGTCTGTCTTGCTAAGCAGGGCACTATAAAAATATTTTTTAATGGTGCTGAAATCTTCACTGATAGTGGGGTAAGAGACAGTGATCTCAACTGCATTCTTATGTCATGTTTTCTTTAGCATATCTTTTCAATTCTAAAGAAAAAAGTATCTAAATCACTGATAATAATAGGAGAAAAGTTTCCATCAGCTCTTAGAATTACATGTCTGAATGAGATGTTAAAGCTCCCATACAACGGTGTTGTGAGCAGAAATCATCAATGAGTGGTGACACTATTTGCCTTTAAATATCACGTTCAGAAAAACTTGTAATATTTTCAGCACTGAGCAGAAGAGACATTACAAAAGGATGCAGTCCCTAGAACTACTTTCTAAGCACTTACAGAAAAACTGTATAATCTGGGTCCTCAATGATATTTACTTGATGTTTAGTTTTCATAAGTTTACTATTTAGTTTGTAAGATAGGTTGTAAGTTTTGTAAGTTTTATAAGTTTGATACTTAGTTCTCATAAGTTTTTTTTTCTTCTCCCTAAAGTCTGTTGTCCTAATGCCAGCATGAGGATGGTTAAATACCAGAGGACCTGGGTCTCTGGCCAGCACTTTCTGCTGTATCATCCAATTATCCTGGAGCATGTTTATCTTTGGAAGAGTGGTTCTGCTTTGTGACTGCTACTGATACATTGGGTTAATGCAGCACTTATTCCCTGGTCAGTTGGGATAGACATTTGGCCTACATGCCATTTCAGGAAGCAATGTGACCTTTCCTCGACTGGCCTCTGTAACTTCTGTTTCCCATACCTAATTTGAACACCTGGGGTTTTGACCTGGTCTCTGATGTGATCTCAGTGTCTGGCTAAGACAGTGACAAAGTTAGAAAGAAACAGCCTGGGCACACAGCCCTGACCCTGGTGTCTAAGTGCCATGTTCCAAAGAAGAGCCTGACCCACCCATTGCACATGTGGTCTCCCCACACAAGGCACCAGCAGTTTTTGCACTTCAAAGCTTGCTCTTGTCTCTGTCTCAGATGGGTCTTCCATACAGTCTGGCTTGTGCCAGATTCCTGTTGTGCCAGTACATCTTAACCAACATCTTCACTACTGTGCTGTGACTCCCCATGATTCTGACGGATTGGGTCCTTGAAGCTGGAGAGCTTCCACCCCCTGCCTTTTTGCAGAGCTGGGCTTCCTGTACCTTCTTTGCCTTGCCTCTCCTCACAGGGCTGATTTGTGGCTGATAAACCCCACAGCAGAGCTCAAATGGGGTAGGAGTCTCTTCTTGTCTGTGTTTCATATCAGACAGAGTTTTCTTATTCTGAGCTAGTGGAAGAAACACTCTTCCTTTAGCACTGAAAATGCTAAAATTATACAGTCCCTCCCCGCTCCTTCCGCAAAGTGATAACAATATATCTCTTTTTACATTTGTGTTGTTGATGCTTTTTCCAGTGAAAAGGTGCTCAGGCATTAGCAGGAGTGGAGTTCTGAGCTCATGTCCAAAGAGGCCTCCCAGGTACTTGGAGAGAACATGAGGAATGGGGCAAAAATGAGGGACACCTGGCACATTCTTCTCAGGCTTGGGAACTGGTACTAATCCTGTGCAGACTGTCTGTCTCTGGGAAATTTAGCATAATCAGAAGCAAAACATAGCCTGGGGGAGCTCTGAGCATGTATCAGGCTTATTTGCCCATTGGATCCTTGCCTAAGTGAGAAGTTGTGCTGGAAAGAACCCCGTACTTTTTTTAAGTTGCTACTGCTCCTTCTGTGACCTGGCAATTATTCCCAGGCCTCACAGGATATCTTATGCTTCTGTCCTTTGCTCCCTATGTCTAAAATACTAATTAAGTCACCTGCTTACCTCAGTGGTAGAGGGTGATTTGCTTAGATACCAAATTAAATATACCCTCTGACCTATAAAGTCCTTGATCAGTACAAAATTTGCCTCTCTGAGGGCATCCTGCACATTAAGATGATGTGGGTGGGCTTCTGTGTAATCCTCTGGGACAAACTGGCAAGTAATAATGAATTAGAGTAGTAATAATGCATTGGAGTCTGTAGTCAGATCTTTGCTATTTCCTAGGTAAAACTGTGTTTGCCTCAGTCTTGAAGCTTGTTGACTGGACATTTTTGATAGGGGAAAACTGAAGGCAATTTCTGGACTTCTGGGCAAAAGTCTGCTATTTATTTATCTTACAGTTTGTCTAGACAGCATCTAACCAATTTAGAGAAAACTGTAAATAGTGAACAGAATGAATATAAAAGATAAAACAAGGCTACTGGTGGAAATCAAATACAGCAGGTACTCAGAGGATGTTGCTGGCATAAAGTATTTCTCTGATGGTATCAGAAATCATGACAATGCCCACAGTCTCATGAGTCAGGACACTGAAGAATGATATCCACAAAATCTACAGTATACCCTTTGCCCAGAGTATTCTTGGCCAGTAACTTCTTGGAGAAGCCTAAGCAGCTCTTGAAGTATAAACTTCTCTTCTGACCAGGGAATGGCTCCTCTTGTGCCTGGGCAATGCCAGGTGTGCATGTGAACTCACAGGTTGTTCTGCTGCTGTAAAAAAGGATTTATAATAACCTTTCAGCTGCAGCAACACCACTTTCACTGTGTGAACTTGATCTTCATGTTAATTTAAAATATATATTCAGGCCAGTGTAGCTTTCTGCTACTGAATTCTTTGTGGCTTTCAGTCATGCAGCTACATTACCACAAAGAGCTAATAGCAACCCCAATTTAGTCCTGTGAAGTGCTTATTGTGCTGCTTCTCAGTGCAAAAGGAAAGCATTCTCTTTGCTCTGATGGCTGATTTACACACCACATTTTGTATGGCTTAGACTGCTTAGAAACTGTACTGCCTACACAGGCACACAAATAAACCTGTATGCTTAGGTGGTACCTCTTAGTAGGTTAAACTTTTCTTCAAAATACTTCATAAAACATGGATGTGGCTGTGCAGAAGCCTCTTTTAACTAACAGCCAAAATACTGACTGTATCAGGTGGAAATCTGGCTCATGCCTGTGTTCTCCAGC
>NW_009226239.1:0-7469 GCF_000690835.1 Fulmarus glacialis | reverse complement strand
GAGCATGAGGAATGTTGGGGGGACAGGGAATACCAAGACCTTCATAATCAGACTGTAACAGGTTTGTCTGAGCCTCTTGCTGGATCTAGTCATCTAAGGGGTCATTCTCCTGCTTATAGGAGAAGAGCTTGGTATGTCAGGGCATGTGACTGCTGGGCAAAAAGAACAAACCAAAGAGGTTTTTATCCAACACGGCCATATTATGGCTTCTGTGGAAACTCCCAACAGTGGTTGCAACTTCATGTGTCTCAGTGATACAGGACAGAATAAAAATGGAAAGAAACCTATCCATAGCATCTGCTTGTTCCCAAAGAATAGTTTGATTTATTTATGTCCCAGAAAAGAGCAACTGTAGAATTTTTCTGTAGAAAGCATCCTTACAATTTCTCCCTTCTGGAGTGGCTCACTTAATGACAGATTTGAGGCTTCCTAGACACTGAGGGAGATACTAAATGCTTGATAAAATGGAGCCTTTTCTACTTTGGACACACGTAAATCCAGTACTGAACCTGTGCAGCGCTTGTCCTCGTCAATGGCTAGCTCTGTGCTGACAGGCTAGAATATGGGGCTAGCTAGAAGTAATTGCCACCGGTAACGGTGTTGACACAGCTAGAGCCAAAAAGCAGGAAGGCTGGTGCATGACTTTCTGCTTCAGTTATTGGCTGTGCTGGTTTTGTCTCATTTTCTGGAAAAAGTGTCTCTACATGGATTGCTTCTGTAAATGGAACCCAAGGATCCTGGTGCCACAGACCCCCAGGACAGCTACTGACCCACACAGGGCAGCCAGAAGTTAGACTTTGTTTTCCCAGTGCTTCACCCTTGTGATCTTTCTGGTATACAGTCTTATCTTTCAGGGAAATGTGACATACAAAGAAACAGACTTTTCAGGCAAGTTTCTAAAGCAAGCTCTTTCTACTACACAGCATGGGCCATAGACTAAAGTGGGAATACTTGTTTGTCACTCTTCTTCAGTTTCCTTGCTGCTCTTCAGCAGTGTTTGGGATTTGGATTGATGGTCATGGTTATAGGTTTCTTCTTTAGACCACTTCTCTTCTGCTGGACTTTTCCTCTGAACCTAGAGGCTCATTGTGTTTTTCTGTCATGGCAAATCTAGCAATCCTAAATCCCCCTGACTTAGGAAATGCAACAAGTGTTCTTCTCTGTTCAGTTATACAAAGGGCTGTGTCAGTCTCACTCTATTTCCCTTTTCTGAAATGGCAGGCCTAGCCCTTTTTTAAAATTTTGTTCGTACTTATAGGCTTAGAATTGGTTTGAACTTGAATTTATACAGGTATCTTCATGTCTTTAGAAAGTCTTCTGTTTCAAAATTATATAATTGCTCTTGCAAAGACTCTTAGGGTCTGGGTCTACACTCACCTTTCTGCGTATAAAGTCTTATAGCAACATTTGTCTATACCTGTGCTTTCATTCTCTGGAACTTGTGCACATTCCTTTGGGAAGAAAGATTCAGTGAGTAGTGCAGTGCATATGATTTGTACGTTTACTAAGTCTTGTCCCTTGATTAATTCTGGCCAGGCCTTTATGGGACTCAGCACAGCATATCACTAACAGAAAGGCAAACACTACCAAACATTAACCGCCTGATCTAAGACATGTCATTGCTACAGGTTTTCAAATGAAAGATTCTCCACACTTTCTGGTATGAGTAAAATGCTACTGAATTATTGATCTAAGATAAAATGTAAAGGAAAAAAATCAAATATCAGGCTAAGGCAGACATCTAGCACAGACAATTCCAGCTCAAACTCATAACATTTGGCAATATTATAAACTGTAGAAGACACTCTTATGATGGGAACTGTCGCACACTCTTAAGAGCTGACTGTATCAGTCTCACCTACAAGCACTCACCCATGCTCCTGCACAGTACTTGCATAAAGCCTACTTGTGAAAAAAACACAGTACAGTTTGGTCAGAGTAAAAGGCTTTTCCTCCTACTCGTGTTTCATGAGCGGTTCCTTTCTAGATTAAAGCTTTTTTGCTTCTCATTTTTATCTAATCCCTTTCCAAAGTGACAAGTTCCACCTAGCAGAAGGTCCTGAAGTCACTCCTGTGACTTCTATTAGTCATACTGCATGGAAGAAAAGGGTCTATGGATTAAGGTGCCACACTGTCTGTAGCATAATCTAAGATCTACCTTGTTCCAGATTTCAGACTTCCTGTTTGCTGTTGAGCAGTAATTGCTTGTAGTTTTCTAACTATAACCACATGCATATTAAAAGTGTGAGTAAATATATTGGAGATTAAGAGGTGCTTACCTAGCAAGGTATCGCTAGTTTGAGATAGGTAGAACAGAGGGCACGGGGGAGCTCACATGCTGAGAAGACGTGGGTGGATTTTTCGTAATCCTCTGATGGACAGATACACTGAGTAAAAAATAAAGAACCTGTGGTCACAGATTTGCTGTCTTGCAAATAAGCATGAGTGGCAGAGGAAGACTTGAAACTTATTGATCTCGGTTTGTTTTGGTAATGGAAAGTTAGAACTAATGGCTGGTTTTCTCACAAGAACCTCCACCTACTTCTTGCTCACTTTGTACCCTTATTGTAAACATATTATATCAAGAAGACGATAGGAAAAAAAAGGCAAAGAAAATCATATGTTAAATGCACTTTATTAAAGGCTTGAAAATGAAGCAGCAGTCAGAAGAAGTAAGGAAAGGCCCAAACATTGCATAGCATATGTGCATTGGCTTAGTCTGTAATTAGTCACAATGTGACAGTGTACACAGACCACAGGAAAAGACTATCCAGAAAGAATTAATGAGGGGCTTCATTATTTTGCCCAGCTGTGGCTGTGCATTTGCTGGAATGGCTTGCAGCTGAGGCAAACTGGGTCTGTAGGAGAAAAGAAACTGCAGGGGAAACAGCTTTGTTAGACATACTGGTGATAGCTTAATAGGGTTGTTTTTCACTTGCTTGACATAGACACCATGCTGGAACTCAGAAGTGTCTTCTGCTGGTCTGGGTTCTGCTCTCTTTCCTCCTCCAAGGGAGTTCAAGAATGGATTATCTGCAGATTGTGGAGAAGCTCCAGTTTGCCTGTGATTCTGTGGTGTCCAGAGTGCGATGCTGAGCCTTGTTCTGCCTGAGAGAAATGAAGCCTGTGGTTGGGTACGTAGAAAGGAGTTGTTAAAAAAGATGCTTGCTCTTTCTTTTCTCTCATGCTCTGGCTGGATACCCTCAACTGCGCAATCAGGTTACTGCTTCAATCTAAGCCTGATAGGTACTAGTGGGGAATGATCAGTGCAACTTTTCTGTGGCACTTGTGAAATTTTGACCCAGCCTAGGAGTGGTGCCTGACTGTAGCATATTGCTTGGACTCAAAGTTGAATGAAATGTAAGTATGCTGTTTGGTGAGGTGTGTCCTGATAAGTGTGTGCAAAGCTCAACTGATTCAAATCAGCTGAGTGCCTTCCATTGTGATAGGTTTGTTTTACTGTGGAAACTCACTCACTAGTGTAAGTATGAATGTGAGCTGGGTAAGTGTGGTTTGCTGTGCCAAGACTTCTTGTGGCTTTCAATAATACAGATTGCTCATTGTAAAGCAGTAATAGCAACCATAAAAGAGCTATTTGAAATGAAGTCTTTTCTCATGCCTATGATTTATTTGCATATCATCCCTGCTTTGCAGGATTGAAATGATATGGTGACTCAACTAACTATGCACAAATATCCTTGCACAGAAATCCATGCTTGTAGTCAGTCTTAAGTTGTATGAGTTTAACAAGGTATTTTCTGGTGGTATATACAGCAAGTTTTTGTGGAGACCAATAGATTTATGGGATATAGAACTTTTCTTCCCCTGATGACTATTTTCAGTTCAACCCATCTCAGAAACTGAGCCACTTGTAGAAAAACTTTCTGCTGATGTGAATAAGAGAATGTGTTCATCCCAATGGAAGGGTGACTTGTTAGAAAAACTTTGGTCCAGAAATCTTGAAGGTCCATTTATGAATAAAAAGGTGCCTGTCTTCTCCAGTCTTATATGGAACAAAAGTTTGCCTCCCACTAACTTTCATAATGGCTGGGCACTAGTTTATTTCCTTAGATCTGTTGATAAACTCTTGTTTGAAAGCTAGTTCTTTTGGCAAATAAACAACCTACCTAAGCCACCCAAGAAGAAACACTAGGTATTAAAGGATCCTGTCTTCTGTGTGAAAGGTATACTGCCCATTAATGGCTGGAAGGTATAGCCAAATAAATTCAAACAGGAAAACAGGCTCACATTTATTTTTCTTTAATTCTACGGTAAGGCTAAAGCTAGTTCTAGTATTGGTGTTTTCCAACAGTCCTGCTCTGATGGTGAGGACTGTTCCCACAGAATCTCTGAAGAGGACAGGTTTGGTCCCTTCTGTCATAAAGGAAAATATCTACTATCCCTACTCCAGGAGGATCTGTGGCAAAATCCATACTTTTCTTTCAGGAAAATATTCCTAAAAGACGTGCTAACAAAGAATTGTAGTTAAAATACATTGAACTAGGGGAAATTTACTTGCTTTCTAGAATATGAGCCATTGTTTCTTTTATTTCTGCAAATAACGGTGAGGTAAATCTTGGGTTCATGTCTGAAGAAGAAGTAAAAGCAAAGATCTGATTAAAATAAACTCCCAGATTCTAGAGTTACACGGCAATTTCAGTCACCTCAAGTCTCAGGCTGTACTGTTCTTCAGAGCAGTATTGGGAATGACTGTAAACATAGAGCAGTAATTCACGCAGGACTGCATTCACCAGCATAATGGCAAATGTTACATTAATACTGTGTTTTTCTGCTACGTCATGAGCAGACATGGAGAATAATTAAGCCTCTAGGTGAATGTGGGGGGAGAACTGCTCTTCTCTTCACCTCCAGCCTTTGCTCTGATTCAAATTTGGACTGAAAATACTATTTCTCATACGTTCCCATGGGAATATATTTATCGCTATGCCTCCAGATATTTTTTTTTATCTGGTTATTCATATCTTGGCGCATGAGACTACATAGACTTGCTAATGTTCTTTCTGACATGTTTGTTGTGTGTAAAACCAAGGTAACAGTTCTAAAATATACTATCTGCTCTTTAATCTTCATCTTATGTGTCAAGCAAGTAATAACACTTACCTTGTTGGGTGGAATGAGAGTTTTAACTGAGCCAAAACAGCACTTGATTCACTGTGGGGATTTTCTGTGCATTTTTTTATTGTTGTTAGACTTCAGGGAAGACTTAAAGGTTTCTAGATGTTGAATCTGAATGTTTAATTCTAAGGCTTTTTTGGCTGAAGCACATTGGGGCATTCAGAAATTCAACATCCATCATAAATATATTCCCAGCTCTGCCGTTGGTACA
This sequence comes from Fulmarus glacialis, assembly GCF_000690835.1. NCBI lineage: Eukaryota > Metazoa > Chordata > Aves > Procellariiformes > Procellariidae > Fulmarus > Fulmarus glacialis. Next base: position 2,122 of record NW_009226239.1, on the reverse strand, counting down.
GGGTTCTTGTCTGGTCTCCTCCGCACTGTGTTTTCAGTTGTAACTCTGAATGGGTTTGAAGTGGGTGAATATCTGCTTTATCTGGTACCCTGAGTTTTTGTGAAGGATGGAACATTGCAACAGACATGTAAGCATTGCTGTGGAGACCACAGTGCACACAGCTTCTTTTTAGCCTGTCTCCTCAAAGCACAGGAACAATCCAGCTCCTAAATATGTGGGGTTTGGTGGTGGATTCTCTTGTTTTGTTGTTGTTTGGAAATCATGGCAACAAGTATTGTTTTAAGTGCTTCAAGGAAGATAATGAGATACTTTTCTGGATCTTTGTGGTTAGCTGCTCCAAAGATTGAAGGGGAATTATGGCAGAAGGCATACATTTATTTGCTGTGAGAGGCAGTGGTGATTGGTATCCGCAGCTGATCAAAGGTAAAAGGCAGTTTGTTTGCAGTGAACCAGAGAAGTGCTACAGAGATGAGCCATAAAGACCTTTCTTACATGTGTTTCTTTTCCTAAATACTCTGTTCAGTGCTTTCGGGGAGCTGTTCTTATTCTGAAAACATAGAATGTTACTGTGCATCCTATTAGTAGTGCTATCAAAAAATATCAGGTGGAATTTCTTCTCCTCCCTTGGCAGTTAAGCATAATGCTTAGATTCGGGCTTCTCTGCGCACACAATCTAAGGTGCTCACATCAGGAGTATCCAGAGCTCTTATGCTGTGTCAAAGACAAGACAAGGAAAACTGTCTGGTTTTTTTGATCTGCTGTTGCTAGCTTTTCTGCCTCTATAAAAATATAACTCGGGCCTGGATGGGCTCACTAACCTTGTCCCCACTGAGCCTTCTCTTCTCCAGGCTGAACAGTCCCAGCTCTCTCAGCCTCTCATATGAAAGATGGTCCGGTCCCTAAATCATCTTTGTGGCCCTCTGCTAGACTCCCTCCAGTAAGTCCATATCTTCCTTGTGCTGGGGACTCCAATACTGGACACAGCACTCTAGATGTGGCCTTGCCAGGGTTGAGTAAAGAGGAAGGATCACCTCCCTCGACCTTTTGGAATGCAGCCCAGGATGCTGTTGGCCTTCTTTGTTCTGTGGATGCATTGCTCGCTCATAGTCAGCTTGGTGTCCACCAGGATCCCAAGCTCCTCTTCTAGAGCTGCTTTCCAGCTGGTGGGCTCCCAGCCCATACTGGTGCCTGGGGTTATTCCTACCCAGACACAGGACTTTGCATTTTCCCTTATTGAACTTCATGAGTTCCCCTCATCCTAATTCTTCAGCCTCTCCAGGTCTCCCTGAATGGCAGCACAATCCTCTAGTGTATCAGCCACTCCTCCCAGTTCCGCGTTGTCTGCGAATTTGCTGAGGGTGCACTCTGTCCCAGTGTCAAGGCCATTAATGAAGAGGTAACAACCACTAGGGCATACAGCTAGAAACTTGCCTCTAACTGGCCTTTGTGCCACTGATCTCTCCCCCCTGGGACTGGCCGTTCAGGCAGTTTTAAATCAATGTCACTGTGCACTTATCTAGCCCATACTTTTTCAGCTTCTCTATAAGAATGTTGTAAGAGACCATGCCAAAAGTTTTGGAGTTGAGGTACACAACATCCACTGCTCTCCCTGCTGCACAGAGCAGGTCTAGTTACTACCTTGGTTACACAGTCACTGCTGAAGCCTATCTTATCACTAGTGGATGTGCTGCAGTGGCTGCATGAAACACCAAACAAAGCTCATGAAAATAAACTCAATTAAACTTCTGGAGTGCATAATTGTCCTCACTTAAAATGTGCTCCTTGTCTTCCCCAGAAAATGCTTTTGTTCTTCTGGATGATGGCCAACTCTCGTATGCCTTGTTGAAGGCATGTGCCTTGATGGCTGTGCCTTGGCCTGTGTCTCAATGGGCAGAGGGCCCAAGTGGCCACTTGGATCTGCAGTCTGCTCCAAAACAATTTCCTGTCCTTAGTCTTACATGTGAGTAAGAAGCATAGTTTGAGGCACATTCCTCTGAGTAGGTTCAGTTGTGAGCTTTCATAAAAAGATTTTTCCTTAAATCTTTTTATTTAAAATCTTTTTTATTTGAGGAAAATCTTTTGACGAGTGCCTGAACACATAGAATCATAGAATCATTAAGGT
>NW_009226238.1:1168-20018 GCF_000690835.1 Fulmarus glacialis | reverse complement strand
AGAGTGTACCTGTCTAAACCATGAGCTTATCGTCATGTTGATCTCAAAGGTCAAAAAGGAGCACAGAGTAGGAATGACCTCCATTGTGAAGTACCATATCCTTCTTGCTCCTCTCTTCTCTGACCTCTGCCCCTTGCCAAGCTCTCTCCTACTGAAAGTGAGGGCTTTGTCCCTGGGTTTATATCTTGCAAAGCTGTGCTTTGCTTAATTAGAAACCCCAGGTGCCAATAAGCAGAATAAAGTACTTAATTCTTGCAGTGGCAGTATCATTTCTTGATGGGGCCCTTAGTGTTTGCTGTGGGATCTGACTGACAGTTAACACAAGGAATTGGCTGTGAACCATTTCCTATGTCCTTATTTTGCGAAAATCTCCCTGCATTAAAACGTTATGTTCTTCAATGTCACGCTGACAGCTCCCTCGCTCTCACACACATACATATATGTTCTAATTGCTTGTAAATATGAAAAATACTGAAATAGGAAAATTGAGGTAGCTGTTGGTGGCCATTAAGGTCTTCAACTATAACATTCTGTTCTAATCTACTTCAAATTTCTTATTAAGCGGCCTAGTATATAACACCATCCTTGAGAATTAGTAGGAGAGGAATAGGAGTGATATTTGATTTTACTTGACATACTAAAAGTACATTTGCTTTGTGGTCAACAAAAGGTCAGGAACATTTTGTTATTGCAAGAAATTGCATCAATTACAAGCTGTCCAACCTCTCCCTACAGAAGCAACATACACACAAGTTACTTGCAGCCTCCGGGCTTTGTTCCTTGTTTTCTTGTGGGTTTTTCCTTTGGGGAAAAAAGTTTCCTTTAGATAGGCTCAGCACAATTAACTAAATACTGTTGAACATGGCATGCAACAGCTTATTGAAGAAAGAACTTAAGAAAACAGATTGCACAATTAAGTCCATGTATCCAGAGAGAGGAAAAAGGGGTTTATACCTTCACACAAAAACTAAACTTAGATTACCGATTGCCAGGAGTAGTCATATCAAGGAAGGATCCTTTCCTTACACTTTTTCCTGGACATCAATTACTGACCAGTATCAGAAATGAGATATTGTTCTAAGTAGAACTTTGTTCTAAACTGTATATTAATTCATAGGTGTTATGAGTCATAAGTTATGTTTTTTAATACACTTTCTGGATGAAGGAATGGTCTGCATTTCTCAGGAGAAAGAGTCAATTTGTGTAAGAAGCAGGAAGCTGTCATACTTAGTCCAGGGCTGCTCAGATCTGCAATGCTGCAAATATTCAGAGATTTTGCACTTAATAATCAAAGTTGAAATCAGGTGAGTTTTGATGATTTGATGCAGTACCTGTACCTGTAGTTGCAGTCACTGAGGTTCTGCCTGCACCTTAGGGTTATGTTTTTCTCTGCCAGTGACTGAAATAATAGATTTTTTAAAATGACTGCACAAATGGCCACACCTCCATTTTACATGAAAGACACCTGAACGAGAACTCCCCCAGAGGTATAATACTCCATCATGCTGGTTATGTTCCTTTCCAGATTTTACAGTATTGCCCAACTATGTAGGAATTCATGCCTGAATTTTCCATTGCAAACACTTCTGGTCCAAGAAAATATTTAGGCAAATCCCATAGAAAACTAAGACTGTTCTTTGTAACTCACTCCAAGTAAATATATGATTCAGCAACACATAAAAAGATGTTTTGCTAGCACATATTAAAATTAGATGCAATGGAATACCATTAAGGAAAGGATGTGATATAAGGCAAATAAGTGCTTATCAGGCAGTTTTGCAGGCACAGAATAATACATTAATGTGGTTACACTTAGCTTCTCTTTTTCAAGGCTCATAGTATTAGCTGCTTGAGAGGTGCACTTTTCCAAAGCAAAATTTACTTCTTAATAATCATTTTAGCTTTAAATTGAATTACTTTTAAAAATCTTTTTTGTTAAAAAATACAGTAATATTAGCTGTAAGGAGTTCCTGCAAGTATATTAAGGGATTTTAAAACACCATAAAACCTTCCTCTTCTCCTGACAACACTATGCTGACTGGTCCTAACGCTCGTATATGCTATATCTGCAGTTTCCTGCGTCTGTGCAACCAACAAGAACTCCAATGACGTGATTTCTAGCTGCTGCTCCTGTTCTCATGGAAACAGGTGTCAGAAGTAGGTACTTTAAACGAATCACAGTTTCATTTAAAAAAAGTCCTTTGAGAAACCATGATTAGGTATAGGCATGAGTGTCCCCCTTCTTCTTTTTTTAAAATATGATCTTTGGTACATGCTTTCTCTACCATCAGTTATTTGCTATTCTCTTGGTGCAATCATTGGAGTGAAAGCTAATGAGTTCCAATCTGTGCATGTTTGTGGTGCTTGGTACAGTCTCCAGGTAACAAAGTACCAGTTCTTAGCATATCTATTTTATAACTGATGTAGTATGAATCTGCTAGCACTACTACAATTATTTTGAAATTTTAATCTATTTTAGCAGATTACTGAATCCAAAATCAAATTAGTTGCTCCCAGTTATTTCCTGGCTGCTTTTTTGGATAAAGTTGACCAGTATCATACCGTAACAGAATGGCTTTCATCATTTACTAAGTATCTGAAAGTTAATACTATTTTTGTATCAGGTCTGGCTGAGTCGCACCAGCCTTAGCCGGTCTGATAACATCTTTGCAGAAGCACTTGCCAGGAGAAACACAAACAGCTGCAGATGATCCATAATCTTTTTGGCCCGAACAGCAATATTGGTCTCTCAGCTTACAAAAGCTCTCAATTTAAAAAATAAATCTGCTACTCTGTGGGATCTTTTAAAATAAGCTGATCTAACAGAGGAGCCAACCAGCTAGCCAGAAAGAAAACCAGTGAAATTCTGACATGAGCAATGAAACACAAATTTCATCTAGGAGACTTGGGATTTGAAATTGTCCATCTGATCTTAACGTAGCTATGTACCTATCAAGACCATGACTAGATTGCAGAAGCGCCAAAATCATAAGCTGAAATGAAGCATCTGACTGTCTAAGTAGGCAGGTGCAATACATGTAACAGGAGCAAGCAATCATGGCTTAGCGTCAGAAACAAGAGGTGTGTTACTGGAAATGCAGGAGATCTAAAACAGGGAGGACACAGGCAACTTTATTCAAATGTAAAATTCCTATTTGCCAGAAGAACTAACCATGTTTTCATGAAGACACCATTATTTCCCTACCTGCCACCACGATATCTGTCAGATCACACAGTTCCACCTGACAAAATGTGAGGATTATAAGACCCACAGGAAAATGTCAGAGACCTAGCTGTGATGAAGACGGTACTAAGTAAACAAGACACCATCACATCTTGTTGATTACAGGCTCTAGACTTGTCTTTCACAGATAAAAATCTTTGGCGATACCAAAGATGGTGATACCCTTATACTGAGCAGTATCTTCCTGAACAACCTGGACAGTCAGAGGAGGGTAGTACTACTGGGCTAGCCGGGGTACTGTAATACAAAAGATAACAGAAATTGTGTAAATTTGCAGCCAAAATTCAAACTGGGCTGTTTATCAGATTTGGACAGAAAATGCAGCCAAGAAGAAAAGTTGTTTTTTTTTTTTCTCAAGCTTGAGCCAGTCCATCATGCAAACGTATAGCAAGTGAGTAACCAACAAATGATCTGTCGTACCAACAGGTAAACCAGTTAATATCTTGCTCAGACAAACTTGTCCACCTGCTAGAGAGCGCAAAGGTATCATAATTAAAATAAACGGCCTTTTGTAAATGAACTAAGTGCTCCTCTTTCAAAAAGCATATGAGTTTGTTTCTTGTGAATTGTGCTGTTCAGGTTAAAAGCAAACGAGAAGTATTAAGCAAGTTATCTTTCGGGTGGAAACAACTCCTGCCATTCATGCTGCAGCCACGGAAAGGCTGCAATGCAGGTTGTAGTGCTTTAAAAACCCTTGTTATGACAAAAATCCAGATGAGCCACGATTAATAATCAGAGTTTTCACTATCATCACTAGAACTAAACTTACAGAAGTCCCAGCTTTTTTTCACCATGTCTCTGAAGGATCTATAATCCACGATGTAGCACAACAATATTTCTTTTATGTATCTCAGTATGAAAGCAGGGCTGACTATCCATTCCATGCTGTACTGGTGGCTGTTCTACAGTGAATGCAGGCCCCTGCCGCCATGGCTCCCCCTGAGGGAAGGGGAGGCTGCTGTCAGTGCACTAAGCCTCAATGGCCCTGACCAGACCCGTCTGGGACTTCAGTCCCTGCCTGAGCTATGTTATATGCAAATCTGTCTCCAGTCCTGTCTCACGCCCTGCCTCTCGGATCGGCCTCAGAGCTGTGCAGTAGGTTGCTGGTCTCCTGGATGGACCCCGTGGACGTACACTGTAGCTTGCCTCCAACATATCTTTGTCCCTGTGTCCTAGATGGACTTTGGACCCATGTAGTAGCCCTGTCTATGGCCCTGTCTCCATTTGCTCCTGCCTCTCCGTTTGGACCCTGGATCTGGTTCATGGCTTGCCTGGTCTGGGACTGTTGATGGACCTTGTTACCACCATAAAGCTCTGCCCACCATGTTCAGACAGGACATGGCCATCCCTCAGTAAGGGCACTGCCCAGGCTGGGGTCACCGTCGGCTCCTGGCTCTCCTTCCTTTAGGGAGCCACCAGCCCTTGCTGCTCCCTGACAATTATTTTGCAACCAAAAAAAATTTAAGCTAGTCTTAACTTTCCTTCCGCCTTTATCCTGCCCATTAGAAAACAGAAAAGGATTAATAAAATGGTAGTATTTTGTTTCCTTTGTTAATAATAATGGGGGCAATACATACAAGATCATCTTACAAAAGAAGATCTTGCCTTCAGATAAAGTATGTACCCTGGTTTTTAGACTAGGCACAAATCAAAGAGTCATAGGGAATGAACTGATCTGTAGCCAGTAGAACTGTGGCTGAAACCTAAAAGATTAGACAGACAAAAAAAAGCTTTTTTCTTCAGCCAGACAAGCAGGAGCTCGGTAGACATAGGCATAGGCATATGCGATTATTTCACTAGCTGTATGAGCTGTAGCTGCCTGCATAAAAAGAGCTCTTTTTTAACAAATGAGATAAATACACTCAGCTTTTGCAAAATAAATCCATAAGACTAGCCTAACGCTACAAGCAGCCTTACACCATCTTTTCCTGTTCAGTGTCCAGAAAAGATGTATGGCACGTTTCTCTTCTCTGTTACAAGAGCTCCCCTTAGTGTCAAACGTGTGAATAACAGCTTTAGCTGCACAATTTATTTGCGGTCTACGTTGGGTCCAGACTTCCAGTTTCTGGCACGCAAGAGCCATATGGTCACTAAACTCAGTGTATAGTGGAGCATATTTAGAATCATAGAATCATAGAATCATTAAGGTTGGAAAAGACCTCTAAGATCATCGAGTCCAACTGTCAACCCAACACTACCATGCCCACTAAACCATGTCCCTAAGCGCCTCATCTACACGTCTTTTAAATACTTCCAGGGATGGTGACTCTACCACTTCCCTGGGCAGCCTGTTCTAAGGCCTGACCACTCTTTCAGTAAAGAAATTTTTCCTAATGTCCAGTCTAAACCTCCGTTGGCGCAACTTGAGGCCATTTCCTCTCGTCCTATCGCTAGTTACTTGGCAGAAGAGACCAACCCCCACCTCACTACAACCTCCTTTCAGGGAGTTGTAGAACGCGATGAGGTCTCCCCTCAGCCTCCTCTTCTCCAAGCTATTTACTACATGCTGGAGTGAAAATACAGTACCGAAATACTCAGATGCAAATGAGTGTAACCTATTCCAGTTTTACAACTGTAGGAGAAGTTCTGAGGGGAAAACCAAAGGCAGGTCACTTAGCAAGAAAAAACAGAACTATCTGTTCTCAGTCTACTGATCTCACACCAGGCACTGGGAAACTGCTTTGTCTTTTAACATTTTCGATTTTACCAGGTTTATTCCAGGAATGGTTTTGTTACTAGGGCAAATGGCAGAATACACTGTTAGATCCACGAAGTTCTTGTTCAAGTTAATGAAAACTGTAAATATTCATAAAACAGGCTTGAGTGGTGGGTCTGTGCTTAATTCATAGGCTGATGAATTCAGCCTAATATGTTTCCCATTTTTTTGAATGGTACAGAGGACTCTCCAACAAAGCTGCAGGATATCTAGACTCTTCCAAGAGAGACTTCTGACTATATTACCACTTGCAGGACATGGCACTGCCAAAAAATTTCTTGAAAAGCCAATGGTTTGCAGTGAAGAGACTGCTATAGGAGAACTCACATTGCTTTTCTATAAATAACTGGCTCCCTCCAACTAGAATTGGGAGCATGGAAAGGCCTTGGGCAAAATGCTGTCTGGCTTAGCCAGCTCTGCTCCTGAAGCTCAGGGGAGCATGTGCTTCACTGGGAACATTGCCATTGTCTGAATGGGTTCAGCATGTGCTGTCACTGCTGCTTGTCCTGAGAGGGTGGGGGAAAAGGTTCAGTTCATATCCATCGCTCCCTCAGAACTGGAAGCGACAGTCCTGCTTTTTACCAAGAGAGTCCTTCAGGATTATTTAAATACAGCTGTTCGGGTTTTGTGGAAAAGCACTGAGAGAGTAAGGTTGTGACATTCATTACATGCAGCTTAAAATGTCCCCTCTGCTCTGTGCAGATTTTCATCTTGTGCTCACCTCCACCATTACTGGATGCAATATCTGCCAAACCTGGTGCAGTCAGGGCCGTATTCAGAAAGTCTAAAAACACATCCGAAGTGATTGCTTTTGGCTGGCCCCTTGGCTTTCAGAGAGCTCAGCCCATAGGGAACAGCATGCCTATCGACATAGCTGACAGATAACCCAATCTAGACCCCACAGAATAATATTAAAGAAGTTCTTTGCGAAATTCATGTTTCTACAGCACTGATTTCTACTCTTGCTGTGTGAGGAGCATTACTTTGGACTTCTGCTATAGCCAAAATGTTTCTCATTGCTTAAGAAATGTTGACTAATCCTTCTTCAGAGCTAATTAACAAGAAGAGAAATTCTGTGTGTATCCAGAACACTTTGTAAAAGTTAGAAAAAAAATCCTGAGCAACTTACCTTCCTCCAATTCTTTATTTGCCTTGGCTGGCTGCTACTGTTACTGTTTGTTTGCTTTTTTGCCACAGGGTCAAGCACCTACATTGTGACGTTTGTATCATTGTACCACGGTTATTGCATCATCTGCGATAACAGAAGTCACTGACATAGTCATAGAACAAATGGCAAGACTCCCACTAACTTCGGTGGGCTGGGATTTCACATAGTGTGTACCATCGCAACACCACAGCAGGAACAGCACTACACCAGGACCCTATGTGGGGTGCCGTATCACCTTGGCACCCGAAACCAAACAAGGGACTTTTTAGCCTGTTATCTTGGGCAGACCCAGTTTGAATGGGTCTGCCCAAGTACGGATTTCGGTATGGGCACTCTTTATATCACTCAACTCTCTATTTGTTCGCTTCTTAATCCTGCCGTAAAGAAGTACTTGAGATCTACTAATTCTGGGGTATGGAACATAATTTTGTGACTTCAGCACTGTAATGAGTACTGTTTTATGCCTGTATCTTCAGGAAAATCCCTCTTCCTCCCATCAGAAATATTAGCTCTCACTGGGCACTTAACGTGAATGTACAAAGTCTTCAGTAAATTCTAGATTAAAAAAGTAATCAGGCTGGGTTGATTTTAGCCTCTTTCCTCGCTGATAGCAGCCTTGCTGTAACAAAGCCCACAAAAGAAAACAAAAGAATGCTCTGGACTTCTTAAAATACAGTGCTGAAAAGTATGAAGTTTTACAAGAAGCAGCTGACAGAAACTTTTCCACAAGTTATGTTGTCCTTTTTATGTACTAATAAACTGCTCATTCATCTTTGTAAGGCTGACTCAGAAACGCTTTCCTCTGTTTAAGGACTTGCAAGCTTCAGGTATCTTTTCGCCTTGATGACATTCAGGGCACCTACTGAATTTAAGTATTTAAGAATTTGAGAAGATAGATTGCCTGTGGCTGAAAAAGCACAGAAGTTACTCTCAGTTGACAGGCAAAGCTCTTGGTTTATAAAACAAGTTACGGTTTCTTGACCAGTCCAAACATACATTCAAGCAGTGCCAAGAAGAAAAGCTTTCTAGGAATATTGTCCTGTGGTGGTATTACCAACTGTTCTGGTTTGGCTCACTGTTTCCTAAATATGAGGTGGGCCTCAGGAGGGAGATCTGCAAGTGTTAAAGATGGATAGAGCACAGAATGCACAGTCCAGCATAAGGAAGCGGTTCAAGGAGGCAATAGCTGAGACAAGGGGGAAGAAGCAACAATAATAAGGGAGATGTGAGGGTGGCTGAACGTTGGAATAGGTTGCCCAGGGAGGTTATGGACTCTGCATCCTTGGAGATCTTCAAAACCCAGCTGGACACGGTCCTGGGCAAACTGATCTAGCTGACCCTGCTTGAGTAGAGCGGTTTGACCAGATGTTCTCAAGAGGTCCCTTCCAGCTTCAACTATTGGCACAACACCAGAGAGAACAACTGGACCAAGAGGCCAGGGCTGAGAAGGCGGCATTAGCAAAGTCTGCTAGAATACGGTCAGGAACCACTGTTACAAAGAGATTATGACAGAAATGTCTCAGATGTTCTCAATGCTTCTGGGAATAGACTGTTTCTGAAGGGACCACCAATGCAATCAAACTCCTAATGTGTAACAGCCAACTCTGCATAAGAAGTGCTAAGAGCTCCAGAGTTCACCCTGTCTTCCTTAGAAAGTATCAGGGAGGCATGGACACTTAAACTACGTCCATATTTTCTGATTTCCTCACATATGAAGGCACTCCCCTTCAGACTTTACCAATTGCATAGCTATAGGGAGCACTGTAGAAACAGGATACTTGTTCATGTTCGTATGTTTGTCCTTCCACCCTGGAGTATTCTGACTGATTAATGAAGGAGCATGCAGTAGGTAGCTGGAAGATCTGTGCCAATGAAAACCTGGAAAGTACTCCAGCTAACAAGGCTTTGAACACCTTAAAATTTAGGTTAAAGAAAGCCCAATGCCAAAGGTGGCAGTTATTAGAGCAAATTGTCCTCACACCTTCCATCAACCCAGAGTACTCATCACTGAGTCAGCGGAAGAGCATGTCCTCCTCATTAGCATCACCTTTTGCAAGAACTAGCATAATGCAACCCAAACGCTGAGGAAAAATACTTTTTTTTTCCCTTGGTTCCATTTTAAAGTGTCACTGGAGAAAGTGCTTTCCCTAAATGTCTCCCACCTTGTATGAATTTTCTTCTTTCTACCCCCATCATAACTTCCTTGGCTCCAAAGATGCAACAAAGCTTGGACATCAGGAGTGGCCATTTGCCCCCAGCCTTTTTGTTCGTCCAATCCGAAAATTACTATAAAGAAATTTTAAATGTATTTGTTATGCCAGTTTTACACAATTCCCTGGAGCTCAAGCTGTGGAGGGCTGAAATAAGCTAGATAGAAGTGCAAGCAATTATGTACATGGATAGGAAGGAGGGGCCCCCATCCTAATGCCTTGAACTCATGGGCTTAACACTGGCTCTGCCCATGGAGAATACTGATTCACCTATAAGGATGTCAGCAGTTAGAGATTGCATACGTGTATTTGACTGCATCCCATGCCCAAACATAGAAAGTTGGTGTCCTGTTTGCAGGAAATCTTGCTGCCCTGAGTACAATAATGGACAGAGTAACACAAGGTATCTTTTCCCTAACTGGGTGTGCTATGTCTGCAGTGATTAGCACAAGAGACCATGAGCTGGGACGTTTGGTATGGACCTGTGTACTGCTGTTGACTCACTCTAAGTCAGCCAGTTCAGTTTTAAGCCCAAATTCATCTTGCAGTCAAGGTGCCCGGTTACGAGTCCAAACTCAGAAGCACATGTTTATGTCACAGTGAGATTTGGGACAGTTAGAGGGAAAGCCTGAGCTCGTCCAGATGCTCAGCACAGGCTCTGCCACATCCACCCCGCAGTGCGGTTTGGCAGGACACCAGCCGTCCACCAGACTCCTCCATCCCCTTCTTCCCAGGGCCCTCAATGGAGGTCGTATGGCCAATGGCAAGCAGACAAATTGGCCAGGGTCCTTCATAGAAGCCCTCTATTACAATATGATATAAATCTTCCTAGTCTAAGCCTGCATAATCTGTAAGAAGGGTATTGGTGGGAAACAGCCAGGACAAAAGCCAAGCTCCATATCCCAAGTGCTTTTCCTGCTCACTGAGCAGCGCTGGGACAATTGAAAATGGTAAATCATAGAGACTAAGGGAAAGCGTGAGCGTATATTTGTGTTTGTAAGAAATTTTAGCTAGTAACATGGATGTTCTTGCCCTTGTAACCATCCCACTTAAATAAGATATAATAAACATTACACTAAGAGCTACCAGCATCAGTTGTTACATTTAAAAGGTAATTGTGAAATGCTTCACGCAGGGTGCAGTAAGGTGGGGAAGGAATTGTAGCTGCTGAGATACGAGCTGAGGACAATGCAGGTGTACACGCAGCTCCCCGTGCCCAGACTCATGCCTGCAACCACACAGACCTGTGATGTCTCAGGATTCACACCCCTGTCCCACCCTACAGCTTTCCCACATGCAGCAAGAGAATATTTTATATTACCTACCACACGGCAGCTTCATTTCGGCAGCCACACCAAGAGCTGTCTCCCTGAGAGGCTGCCCTCAGAGCCTGCGACTCCTCCCTTCCTCTCAGTGGCAGCCATGACACCTGCCTGTCCGCCTTGCCAGACCCTGCTGTTTCACCTTCAGAAACCGTGTATCTTACTTCACTTCAGTTTTCCTGTAAGGTCTATCTGTGGAGAGATGCTGGTGTTAAACTAAAGAAAGATCTGGTTTGTACAACTGGATCATGAGCGCCTGTGTCAGGGTATTCTCTTTCAGGCAAAGGCAAGCCCACTTACAAAATGGCGCCTGGAAGTGAAGGGGAAAGCTTCAGCAAGGTGGCCCTTGGCATCTAGCTAACTCAACTGAAAAAGATACAGCAAGTGTAGAATTTGAAAGCACACAAAATATATCCCTTCCTGTGTTACTAGCACCTTAGATATTATTGACAGATTTGTCAGTTCAATTCCAGCACAGAGTCATTTTTTGTTTGAATTCATGGTTCTTTAGCTGCGGCTGTGGGAAACACTGATGCCACACGAGAGAAGAAGCTGCTCCCAGGAGTGCAGAGATGGCTTTCCCCTACTCCTGGTAATCCAGCCCTGATGTACAGCAATAGCATGAGTTTAAAAGGCTTAACTCTGTTATTCTTGAAAATAAAAAGTTCTCTATATAAAATAAATTAAAATATTTCTGTTAAAAGGGCCATTGACAGCATAATTTTTTAAGAAGTCTAAGGTCTTGGCCTAGATGAGGATGCTGGTTTCTCTTTATAGAACAACAAATGTTTACCTTTTTTACGCTTAAAAATGCCATTAATGTTGCTAATGTCCGTGATGATGAACAACATCAGATCTGAAGACAAATCCACTGGTAAAGAGCTGTAGACCTGCCTGACACACAAATGTTTCTGAACCAAGTGACATAGAAAAAACCTCACTGATTTCAACAGCACTTGGATCCAGCAAAGTAAGAATTGTTTGAAAGGAATTTGGGCCAAAAACATATTAAAAAGCCCTTTCCCAAACCAGAAAAATATTCCTACACAAGCAAAACCACAACCACCCCGTCCCATCTGATACATTCTGGGATACTCCTCCTCCTCCTGCAGAGCTGTATGCCTCCACGGAAAGCAGGAGATGGGACAGCACTGCAGCCACAAACCACCCCACGGCAGGGTCACAGGCAACAGATGGGTGAAGCAGCAAAGGCTTCTTTCTTTCTCTCCATCCTCAAGACCTGATCCGTTGAATTCAAAGCCATTGATGGACACTCAGCACCAACGTGGATGCAAGGCTGTGTGCAGCTCTCTGGTATGTTAACTTTTCCCACGACTGAGCTAAAGAAAAAGAAATTTTCTTCAGAGTCCTAAGTGTCAGCATGCTTTGTCCATCCCCGCTGTGCAGAAACACTACCTAGTAAGCACATTTCAAATTAAACTGCCATAAACTTGCCATTAATCTGAATATTTCAACCAGGAATGTCCTCTCATAAGAAACTGTTAATAAGCAAATTTGGGAACAGGCTCATTTTTATATGTCACCAAGCACTTCGTTTTACATCTACTTTAAAAGGCACAGTATCACCTGAAAGTATATTAAGAATTGACATGTACTGATTTTCCATAGACTATTTCCTTCATACTCAGGGTTCTCCTAGTTCCAGAAGCAAGTCTATGTGTACACATGCTGTCACTGATACATATATGTGTGGTACATGGAGTTCAAACTCTTTTGATCACCAATACCAGGTAACAGATCGAAAGCATAAAGTGAGGTGGGAAACCCACGCAAGCCATTGTTCCTCCTCTCTGCCTGTGTGTAAGCTGGTGATATCTCAACCTCTCTTCTCCCTGGGACAGGTGAACACAGTTGAATACTGATCAATATAAAAGCTACAGAACTATTACACTCTTCTCTTTGAAAAAGAAATTCACTTATTTATTTGCCTATGTGTCACTCTATTTCCCAATCAGTGAATACAATTTAAGACAACTCTTCAGGCTTCAGAAATCACCCTTCATGTGAAGCCGTAACGCTTCTCTGTCATGAGCACTCATGCTTGCTGTGCCTGAGTGAAGGGCACCTGCCTGAGTGAAGGATGCCATGCGTGCTGTCTCAAAATCAGACTTTTTTAAAGAAAAGCCAAATTGCCAGGGAGTCCTGTGTGAAAATGTTCCTGCTTAAAATGTCAGGGCACCCCTCTTCAGATCCCAGGACAGCCAGGAAAGCAGCTTCTCAGCATTCCTCTGAAAGCCATACAGGCTGCCCGTAGTACAAAAGCTCCATCATCCTGTAACTTGTAAAAATGATAGGAAATAAGAGAGACTGGGAATAAAAAACTGTCCACAAAGGGGAAAAATTCTTTGCCCCATTCACCAGATCCTTTCACAAAGCTCCAGGAATGCTACTGAATCCTCAAAGAAAAAGGGAAAGAAGACTCAGGCCCCTCTGGCAGCAGCTCAGACCATACTGCTTATATTGTCCTATACTGACATCTCACCATGTATGTCCACAGGGTCAATGCCTACACTAGTGACAATGTTACACTGCAAGAGAGGCCTTAGGGCAAAATCTGTTGTCTGTCTCGTTAACCTGCTGCTATAGTATCTTCTTTGCTGATCCTCTATGACTAGTATGGGGTCTCAATCTCCTTCAGAATCTCCTGCTGGTCCTACACTGCTATGGCGGGCACAGTAACATCACAGCTCAGCACAGCTCCTCTTGGAAGCATTATTCATTTTCTTCTCCAGGCTTCTAGGCCATAAAGAGAAATCCCAGGCCCAGCAGACTCCCCCCTACTGAGCTCACCATATTTGTGTTCCACACCTACAGGCTCTTAACCTTCCTGTGGCCCAGGCAAGCATCAATTACTGTCTCTTCCCTAGGCACAGTTTCTCAGCTCATGGTTTGCTCAGCAAAGCAGCAGGGCTCCAAAGGAAAACTACTCCATGTGCAACCACAGCAACTGCACCAGGGTGCGCAGGCTAGAGACGTCAAAATGCTTTGCTTCAAAACCATGGCTGGAGGGGACCAGAAGGGCCCTTAATGTGCTTTTTGCCAGCTACAGCTGACACAGACCGTAGGACAAAACATTACACTGCCCTGCTGGATTATTTAAAGCTCTTGGAGATAGCAGCAAAGGACAGGCCATTTCATAGCACAGAGCAGTTAAGTTAGGCCTCTTCCTCCTTCAGTTTACTGTTCCTTTCTAATTACAACCAACAGTCATCAAACATGGGCAATGGGGGATAAATATGGATTTTTATTTTCAATGCTAAGAAATTAAAGTCTAATTATGGCAACCCCAATAGGGAGATAATGAAACACAGTGGGCAAATATATCCATATTTCAGAGACAGAAAAAAATATGCACATATCAAATAAGGGAAAAATCATTCACTACAGCATGCGAAGGTACCTTATCAATACTGTTTCCATTAAAACTAACCAACAGCTCACGTGGCCAAGAGGTGTTATGCAAAAGGGGAAGCACACAAAGCTCCTGTGTGTTAAGAAAAATTGAGACATTCTATATATTATATATCATTAGGAAATTATCTCAGGAACCTCTTAGAACAGAAGGGATGGGGCTTCACACCATTCTGTTTGTCTCTAACTTTACCCTATTTCTCCCCCACTTCCATTATCCTGTTTGTCTTAGAAATTCTTTCAGCTGTAAATGGTTGGAGACCAGGAATATAATGTTTGCTCTGTTCTATAGTCTTCCTTACATATCTGCAGCTGGCCACCATTAGAGCCATGACCCTGAGCTGGGACAACCTTTTGTCTGATCTGGAAGCAATTACATAGAAAGAAGGATGCATATTGCAATCAGGAATGCTCTAATTAAAAGCAAAACTGAAGGTACAACCTCTTAAGCCTGCTTCATATTATGAACTGTGTGCACACATCAACATCAAAACCGCTCAGTGTTTCAAACTGGATAGTAAAACATGTATAAAGACTGTATCACCCAAGTCTGAAGTCTGAAACTCCATTCACCTGTTTTTATCTCCAAATACCCCACTTGCTGGAATTATGGTCTGTGGGAAACCTGGTTTCATGCCAGCCCTGGGCTTCCCCTACCACAGACTTCACAGGATCTGCAGGACACTGCAGGAGCAGGATTTGCTTGGTTGAGAGAGCACCCCGTGAAGGTTCTTGTGGAGATGACATATAACTAGCTATGCAATCTTGCTCTGCCAGGGGTGTCCTTGCTTGGGCTGGGGGAATTCTCTGAGAGGCTGTGTGGATTAAACTGCAATGAAAAGACTGTCTTCTGGACATCCTCCTACCTGCAGCCCTGAAACTCACCCTCTCTCTGCCTGTGTCAGTGTGTGCAACTCCCTATGCAGTTAGAAAGGTGGAATTGGTATAATGAGTATTTCTATAGAAAATATTGGAAATGTTATTTTTCATAGTCTTTTAGTGAAATTTAGCAGTTGGAAAAAAAGGGGGAAAGTCCTGTGTAGCCACAAGCCATTAACTAAAAATTATTAGCCAAAGAGAATTAGGAGGAGGTGGAAATGACAAGCTAGTTAATCACAGCTCCATTGCTTATGTTTGTATTTTGCTTTAGGCAATGAATTAATCCTCCTTTCTCAGTTACCTTATCTGGAAAATGTGGTAATACACTACTCACAAGCAGGCTGGGATAGTGAATTAGGCTGTTGTTTATGGCAGGGAGTGCCAAAACATGCTGTAGAAGTATTAGGAATGGTTATTATGTGACAGAGAGGACTACTTAGAAAATGGTTTCTTTGATCTGAATTATCTCTTAACATCAAAGAGTCAGGACAACCTAGGGCCCATATTTATTAAGCACTCTGACACTGTTCTCAGTGGAATCAAGTGCGACACAAAATTCTCCAAACTGTTAACAAGATATCTTTCTTCTGCAGGATCCCTAAGAGGTCAATGAGAAATGTTGGAAGATTTCTGTGCGAAGGTAAGGTGACGTTAGCTAAAAGAGCCACAAGAAAAGCAGCCAATGGAAAACGCACTCAAGTATGTACAAATTTGTGCCACTGGCATAGTAACGCAAGTGGAAGTTCGGAGATAGTCTGAGCTGGTTGTTGCTGTCTTTAGCGTGACAGATAAACTATGGTCAATACAAAAACCCTGCATGGTAGGGAAGTGAATGGCAAGCTTGAGAGAGGGGTCAGAAAAGCACTTCAGAGGCCTATTTGTTCCTGCCACTCTGTTGGACACAGCCAGCTTTACCTCCCTGCCAGAAAAACCTACAATGAAAGTACCCGTCACTTGCTTTATAGAAAATCAGTTCATTGTAGTTAAAATTGCTCTTGGAAGTGATTTGATTAATCTATTTGCATGTGCACTGAAGTGGATGAAGAACACTCCAAGTCCCTGTTCTGCTAGTTCAGGCATCGGACCAGGAACCCCGAGGAGAAAGCCATCTTAACCCAGGACAGCTACTTTTACAGTGACTGTCCAACAGCTGGCTGCATCACCAACTTGTTATTTCCATGATGTCTAAAATGGATGGGGCACATGAGACAGCTGAACAACTCAGGGGATAACTACACTCAGGAAACACTTTATGATGGAACAGATGTTAGCTCATGCTATCTAGTATCACATTAACACAGCTTAGCTATAAGGGCTATTTCAAAGCATGTACATTGAAGTCAATCTCAAGCCTTATGTCAAAGTTCAGTCATCTTTTGATTAAAGGGAGAGTTGACCAATAGCATGTATTTGAGCGTGTCACTGTTACCCCATTACAAAGTTGTGTTCTCCATCATGGTAGATAAGGTACATTCTAGAGTAACGTCATTCATTTAACCAATCCTGCTTTGTTCAGCGGGGCATCTCTAAGGAGGAAATGCTCCCCGTGTTTGAAAAATCAAAGTCCAGTACTGTTTTTCTGGTGTGCTCCTGCAAACAGGCTTTCTCAAAATCTCTTTTCTGACCAAGGTTTATGAAGCTAATCCACGTTTTCTGTTCCTCCTCCTTTACTGGAGGCAACGTCCTATCCTTATTGTCCCACTTAATGGGTGAAGCAAAGCCTAATGTTCTTCCTTAGTTTGCTGATTTGGGATCAGTTTCTCATAAAAAATTGCAGTTTCTGGGGACTTGTGCCATCAGAGGCATAGCTGTTAGCTCATCAGTAACAATGGAAGTCTTTCTGGCAGGCACTTGCAGCTTTCATGGCTTTTTTAAAGAACAAGCTCCATGACTTTTGACATGTTGGGCAAGAGGGGGTGGACGCAAAGGTAAACAATCAAATTGTCGGAGTTGCCAAATCAAACCCAGGGATGCCTGGCACGGAGGTAAGTGAGGCACAACAACTGTTCTGGGGCAACACTCAGTGCAGAGAGGTCTCTCTTACTCTAAGGCTTCAGCCTATCCTGAAGTAACTGGATTTTATCCTTCTTCATCCTAACAGCCATTAGAAAATAAGTCTGCTTTGGTACAAAACAGACTATGCTCAGAGCTGTCCGTTCTTCTGGCATTAGTTTTTTTCTTATTCTTCTGCATTAATATGTTCAAAAGAATTGTACTGAAAGCATAAAACATGGATTGAAAACATTTTCACAATGTTTGTCTCCTTTGCCACTGTGTTTCTCTGAGATTCCTGTACATGAATAGTAGCTTTAACGTTTTTACTGCATTTTGGGGCTGTATTTGGCTCTGATATGAACTGAGCAGAAGAGTCTATTCAGCCGTTTCTCATCACATAATCCCTTTTCTGTTCCCCTCCCATTCCATTCCCAGTATTTCGACCTCAAGATAACAATTAAGAATTAATGTTAAAGAACATGTTCTTACACAAAGGCATGACACACACAACTTCTGAGTAACGATCCCAGTTTTAGTACCTGATTGCTATATGAGACAAGTTAGAAATATAAAAGAACTTCCTGCTATGATAAAAGGAGGTTAGCTAGTCCGATTTTCTGGCACAAGCATTTAAAACTCATGAGTCTATCCCTTCCCAAAAATGAGAATCTGGCTCAAAAACAATTAAATGATTAAATAAGTTGTTTAGGATTATTTTTATTTTTTAGACTCTACAATAAATTCAGGTAATTTTCAAAGTTTCACCTGTCATCATGAGACCTCTTTTTTTCAGGCTCTGTGGCATTATGAAAAGCAACAAGTGACATTAATGCTCACACACACATGCAAATCATGCAAGTTAGCAACTCTGGGTAGGAATCTACAGCTCCTGATGGCAATAGCTTCTTCTGCTCACTCTGAAAATAAGGTAATCTGAATATTTTTAAAGAAGGTGGCTTTCTTCTTTTTCTTTTCCTGCCTGATACTTTTACACTACTGTCCCAAGTGTCAAATCTTTTTTGGCAAACAGTGTTTCTGAGAGTTTATCCTGTCCTTAACTGAAGGAGTCTGTCTTTTGCATTTTTTTTAAAACACAGTTTGTTTTTTTTCCCCCAAGAGTTCATTCAGGCTTCAGATAAAGGCAATAGAAGAAACAAACAAAGCACAGAATTTTAAGCAGCCTACAAAAATCCCTTCTTTCAGTGAATTGAATAATCTCAGTTTTGATTGTATAATACTGCAACTGCCTGTTGGAACGTTCCAGGAAATACAAGGAATACATAATGAAAGAAGAGAAAAAGTAGTTCTTTCTAGCTTTTTTTATTTAGCATATAAAAGCCCCAAAATGCGAAGTTTTCCCTCTTTTCCAAGTCACTTTTAAAGAGAAATTTCTGACCTTTAATCCTACAATTACAACACATTGTTAACTTAAGGTGCTTTAACCACTCGAGATAAGATGCTCTGCTCTGAATAGAGCAGAAAGCAGAAAAGACATCACTTGTTAGGCTACGAAAGGAAACACAAAGAAAAGCGTTACCTTAAGAGAAGTTTTGAACTATGTATGGTTTATACTGTCATCCTAGAACACCGGAGAAGCAACCCTAAGGGTTCTGAGCTTCTGAAACAGAAGGGCCCATATACTTCCATCCTCATAGTTTTGTGCCCTAGGCAGAAGCTGCAAGGCCTACACTTCTCCCTTCCCAAAAACTGACAGTTCCCAAAATCCCTTTGTGAACCGATTACATTATGGAGTGGCAGGATTGAATGCTTTCTCAGCAAACTCTTTGGAACAGGCACTTTCTTTTTCCAAGCCTCTGCATTCTATGTAAAGCAAAAATCTACGTGAAAGCACTTCACACAGGCCTTTTAATTCTCAAATTCTCA
>NW_009226238.1:0-1137 GCF_000690835.1 Fulmarus glacialis | reverse complement strand
AGGAACACTGCTGTTGTAGCATCCAACCCCTATTCTCCACAGCTTGTTAATCTGCAGTGGCGTTATCCTGTTGCTTTGCTGTACTGCCACCACATGCGGCAGATGTGGCTAGGTCCCAAAACAGTAAGAGCACTGCTTTGCTGCAGGCACAGGAACATGCTACTACTCCCCAACAGCAACTAAACACTGTGGATTCACCCCACCATCGATCCCAGTTTGCCAGTTCCCTGTCCCTGACCTTTTTATCATTGGTTTATTGAATTGTGGACCTCTTCTCTAACCATGTGCTAGATATTAGCAGGAAAAACTGACCAGTTCCTTAACTTCTCTGGGTTGTGGCACTATCTTGCCTGAGCAAGTCTACCTCAGCGACGTTTAACCGCTTTTCCCATCTCCAACTCTGGCTGGACCCTGATCACTTATTTGCCATTTGTGTGAGAAAACCACTGAAAGCTGACTCTCTCTGCAAGGTCCTAAAATGTCTGCGCTGGCCTGCAGAGTAAGGAAAAGCCTTGGTTATGTAAATAACAGTACACATGGAGGACCGCATGGATCCGAGCAGCTGCCTAACAGGAAAATACACCTTCATCAGTCCTAACGGGATTACTTACTTCAAGTACATCCCTTGGAGGCAACCATTAGGAACCTGTTTCTCACTCTTGACAACTCCTATGAACTTTAGGCCACAATCCTTCTTCTTCATTGCCCTTTTTCCACGCCGGCTAGCCAGCAGTTTGGTGACTTTATGTTGGACAAACGTGCTGAAATCCTGAAGAATAAAAATTACTCTTAGCGTAACTCTGAGGAGTACCACAGTACTACCCCAGGGCATGAAACACAGATTCTTCTTACACTGATTTGCAATTAAGATACAGCCAGGAATTCACTGTGCAGAGCCCACCGGCAGTGCCAGCCCCTCCGGACCGGCGGGCAGCGTCCCACCGCCGCGCACTCCTCAGCCCCCAGCTCCGGAGGCTCCCAGCGTCCTCCCCTCCCAGCGCCTGCAGCCAACTCTGCTGCCCAGGCCCCTTCTCCGCAGAGCAGGGAGCCAGGAAAGGCCGGGGCCGGGAGCAGGAACGGCACCTCTAGGGCGTTTCGGCGGCCATTTCGCAGCGCCGCTGAGGCCTGCTCCCCTCA